>NC_073303.1:1580572-1652269 GCF_027595985.1 Sorex araneus
CCTTCCTTCCCTCCCCTCCCTCCCTCCTTCCCTCCCTCCCTCCCTCCCTCCTTCCTTCCTCCCTCCACTCCCTCCCTCCCTCCCTCCCCTCCCTCCCTTCCTCCTTCTCCCTCCCTCCCTCCCTCCCTCCTTCTTTCCTTCCTTCCTTCCTTCCTTCCTTCCTTCCCTTCCTTCCTTCCTTCCTTCCTTCCTTCCTTCCTTCCTTCCTTCCTCTCTCTCTCTCTCTCTCTTTCTTTCTTTCTTTCTTTCTTTCTTTCTTTCTTTCTTTCTTTCTTTCTTTCTTTCTTTCTTTCTTTTTTTTTCCCTTTTCTAGTTTTTATTTGGGGCCACACCAGCCGTCCTCAGGGCACCCCCTGGGGCGGGGTTGAGCCCGGGGTCTCCTGCCCGCAGTGGAGCCCAGCCCCTCCCCCGCTGCCCGCTTGGCCGCCGGCCTCCTCTCTGTGCCCGGTCACTGTGTCCTGAAGGCCAACACCCCCTTGTCTCTGCCGCGGATCGGCCGAGTCACTTCTCACTGGGTAAGACACAGCCTGGCTGCAGCCCCGTGCCACGCCCGTCACAGCGGGCAGCAGCGCTTCTGCTTCTTGGGTCCCACCGCGTGGAGCCCCTCAGGGTCGCTCCTGGTGCTGGGGGGCCCAGGGGGTGCGGGGAAGGAGGAAGGAAGGAAGGAAGGAAGGAAGGAAGGAAGGAAGGAAGGAAGGAAGGAGGGAAGGAGGGAGGAGGAGGGAGGGAGGGAGAAGGAGGAGGGAGGGAGGAAGGAAGGAAGGAAGGAGGGAGGGAGGGAGGGAGGGAGAGAGGGAGGGAGGGAGGGAGGGAGGGAGGAAGGGAGGGACGGAGGGACGGAGGGAGGGAAAAGGACAGCGGGGAGGGCGTTTGCCTTGCACACGCGGCCGACCTGGGTTCGATCCCGGCATCCTATAGGGTCCCCCTGCGCCCCACCAGGGGTGATTCTGAGTGCAGAGCCAGGGGCGGCCCCCTGAGCATGCCCAGGTGTGACCCAAACCCAACCCATCCCCCTAGTACAGGGAAAGAAACGCCAGAGGCCGGGGGCTGTCACACTCTCACTCTGCTGCCTCACGGCTGGTGCTGGCCCCCGGACCCCTGGCAGAGCCCGGCAGGAAGAGCCTGAGAGCCGGATCAACTCCACACACAGGCCCCGAGTGTGACCAAGACAGCCGCTGGGCGCTCGCTGGTTGGCCCAGGCCCGGGTACGACACACCCACGTGATCCCCTGATGTTGGCGCGACTTTCCACCTGGCTCTCTCGGGGCCGGGCGGTGCTCGGACCCAGGGTCGGGGCGACGGTCGTTCTCCCTGAGCGCCAGGCTCCAGGCTCCAGGGCAGCCTGGACCAGGGGCCAGTTTTGGGCAAGAGCAGCAGCGCTGAGTGGCAGGGCGTGGCCTGGGAGGGACCCAGGCCAGGAGAGCGGAGAGAGAAGCTATGGTTGGTGCCCACCGTGGAATACTACTCAGCCGTGATAAAGGACGAGACCCTGCTGTTCGCTACTCCACGGTCGGGCCTGGAGAGCTGAGTGGAGCGGAGGGGGCAGCAGCCCCAGACACAGTGGGGGAGCAGCAGGGGGCCATGCAGGGCCCGGACTGGCCAGCAGAAGTGAGTTTGCACAAGGGAGAGGAAGTGGGCGGGGGACACAGGGGGGGGGGACACAGGCGGGGCCTCCGGGGAGTGGACGGGACGCGGAGGGGGACAGACGCCCTGGGCTGTGGGGGTGGGCGTTGTCCTGATACTCTCCTGCGGAAGGGACAGGTGCTGCCCAGGGTGCCGCGACACAAACTGGGAGAGAAGGCGGGGACGGGCTCCCCTGACCGGCCCAGCAGCGGGGGTCCCCGTGCACAGAGGCTGCCCCGCCCCCAGCCCGCTGCCCACTGCCCCGGGGGGCCAGCTCTGCTCCCACACGGGCAGGCCGCTGCGAAGTGCGTGTCCCGGACGGTCGAGGGTCTGCCCCCGGGGCAGGGCCGAGGGGTGGCGGGAAGGCCGAGCCTCGCCTGATGTCCTGCGGCTGCGGGGCCTGACTCCTGCCTCTGCCCAGGGTCACTCCGGACACTCGGGACACCGGAGATGGGCTCCCTGACCACAGCCCTTCCTGGCCAGCAGGTCCCTGGCCGTCTCCCCCGCCCGCCCGCAGCTCCAGCTGGGCGTGTGGGAGAGTCTCCGGGCAGCGGTGGCGAGGGCCAGCCCGGGCCCCCGCTCTGCCAGGACTGGCCACCCGCGTCCTGGCCCCCAGGCACGGCCCCGCAGGGCTCAGGACCCACGACCCTGGGGTGCCCACGGGAGGCTGCCGGGGCCCGACCCTCTGCTGCCCAGGTGGGCCGTCTCGGGACCCCTGCCCCGCCTCGCCATGGCCCCGCCCTCCCGGGCCCTTGGGCGAAGGGGACGTGGTCACTAAGGGCCTCCGTGCCCCCGCCTGCCGCGAGCCTGGACCCACCTGTGCAGACCCTCCCACTCGGGGGCTGTGGGTGCAGTGCCAGGGGCGGCCGCCCAGCGGGGACCCCCAGCGCCCACAGGCCCTGCCCGGGTCCACCTGCCCCCTGACCTCCCCCGGGGCGTGGGGCTTATCTGGGCTGTGGAATGAGACTGTATCTCGGGAGGGCAGCGCGGGCCTGGGCCGGCCGGTGGGGGATGGGCGGCCGGGAGCCAGCGGGGCTGCACCTGCTCGGGAGCCCCCAGCCCCGGAGTCTCGGGGACCAGGCTGAGCCCCGAGGCCTCTGCTCCTCACTCCCCCACCCCCCACCCCCCGCCCCTCCTCGTCCTCGGCAGAGACGGTTTTGCCGGCGGGAACTTGGTGCCTCTCTCGCCTCGGTGACTCATTGAGCTTTCCCAGACAGGGGGCTCTGCCTGCGGCTCGCTCCTTGCTGCCCAGGGACGCCGGCAGGCCTGGCGGGGACCTGCAGCCCCCCCCCCCCCCCGTTCTCCTTCTCGACACACCCCAAGCTTATCTGGGGCCCTTCATGGCTGCCCTGCTGAAAGCTGTATCTCTCAGGGCTGTTCGTGTCTTTTCTTTCCTCTCAGCAAATTGTCCTGGCAATGTAGCCAAGCCCTAGGTACTGGAACAGTGCTCCGAGTGTGTTCTGCTACTCGAAACTCCCTCCTTTCAGCTGGCGGGGATATGTGCTGGGTGGCTGGAGCTTGGGCAGCCTCCTTGCACCGTGAGGCAGCCCCCCCGCCCCCGGCCAGGTGAGATGAACCAAAGATCCACCAAGCGCCAAAGACATAGGCCAGGGACTGGAGCGATAGCACAGCGGGGAGGGCGTTTGCCTTTCATGCAGCCAACTTGGGTTCGATTCCCAGCATCCCATAGGGTCCCCCGAGCACCGCCAGGAGTAATTCCTGAGTGCAGAGCAGGAGTAACCCCTGTGCATCGCCGGGTGTGACCCAAAAAGAATAAAAAAAAAAGATGTAGGCCAGTGGGCAGGGCGCTTGCCCTGAACACAGCTGCCCAGGGTCTGCCCTGCACCCACACGGCCCAGACCCAGCAGGAGAGATCTGAGCAGAGAGCCAGGGTTAGGTCAGAACAGCGCTGGGTGTGGCTCAAAGCCAATAAAATAAAAATTTTGTTTCAGGGGCTGGAGCGATAGCACAGAGGGTAGGGCGTTTGCCTTGCACGCGGCCGACCCGGGTTCGATCCCCGGCATCCCATATGGTCCCCCAAGCACCGCCAGGAGTAATTCCTGAGTGCAAAGCCAGGAGTAACCCCTGAGCATCGCTGGGTGTGACCCAAAAAGCAAAAAAAAAAAAAAAAGAAAGAAAGAAGGAAAGAAGGAAAGAAAGAGAGAAAGACAGACAGACCCAGTGGTGCTTGGGAGCTCGAGTGAGCCCGCTGCCCCCTCTCAGCACCCCCGGCGGGCAGAGGCGAGTCTCGGTCCCTTCCGGAGCCCAGTTGCCCTTGCCAAGGGCTGTGGCCCCCCCCAGGCCTCACAGAGTCGCTCTGTCAGCCACCCCTGGCCCTGAGCCTCCTGGGAGAGACCGTGGGAGGGGGCTGGGCCCAGAGACAGGACTGAGGTGGGCCGGGGACAGCATGGGGTGGGCTGGCCTCACACCCAGGCCCCGGCTCCAGCCCAGGCCCCCTCTCGGTCCCGGAGAGAGCCAGCAGCTCGCCCGAGCTGGGCGCGGCCCCTGCAAACAAGGGGGCTCCTGCCCGAGAGACACAGACGGTGCCACCCAGAGGCCTCCTCATGCCCCAGACCCAGAGGGCGCCCGGAGGGGCCCAGACCCCACACACCGACCTGTTTCTTTAAATTTTGTTTTTTTCCTTCTTGGGTCACACCCGGCGATGCTCAGGGGTTCCTCCTGGCTCTGCACTCAGGAATTACTCCTGGCGGTGCTCGGGGGACCCTATGGGATGCTGGGAATCGAACCCGGGTCTGCCGCATGCAAGGCAAACACCCTCCCCGCTGTGACCCTGTTTCTTCTATCCCTCTGCTTCTTTCCCGGGTAGGACGAGGCCTGGGGAGGGCCTGGGGCTGTCGTGACCGCGGCCACCGGGCGTGCTGGGCGCCCCCTGGCAGGGCGGGGGCGGGGCCTGTGCCCTCCGGCCCGGGTAGTTCCCAGGGCGCCAGGTAGCTGGAGGCCAGGGGAGAAGGAGGGCCGGGAGCCCTGGAGGGCCGGGAGCCCGCGGTGGCCACTAGATGGCGCTGTCGTCCCACTCTCCCGTGGCCGGACGCGTCCCGGGTGTGACCAGGAGCTGCCAGGGCCCGGCCTGGGCCAGCAATGCGTGGGGGCAGCCGGAGACGGCCCAGGAAGGCCGCTGTGGTGCTGAGCCGGAGACCCCCGCCCCGAGGAGGGTCAGCTTCCTGTCCCTTCCGGGAGGCGCCTTTCTGCCACTGAGCACTGCCGGCCGAGTCAGGCCTGGGCCGGGCGCCCTGATGCTCTCAGGGCCCTGCTAGGACCTGCTAGGGGTCCGCGTGCTGACCGTGCCAGCCGCCATGTGGGGCGGCCTCCATGTGCCTCTGGCCTTGGCCCTGCCTCCCTTGTCCGTCCACACCTCAGGGCTGTCTGGGGCGGGAACAAGGCCCCCAGGAGCTCTCACTCTCCCTAGTCCCCCCACCCTGCAGACCCTCACCAGTGTCCCCTTCAAGGAGGGGCTCCTGGCTGGGGCTCCAGGCTCTGCCTTATCAGCAGCTCTATCAGCGCCTGCCCTGCCCCAGGGCCTTTGCACAGCTGCCACAGAGGTCACCCTGCCTCAGGCGCCCCCATCAGATGGGAGATCACTTGGCCCAGCCTACAGCTTCTCACTCCCTCGCTCCTCCACTTCCCTTTCGCCCGCACACTCCCCACACTCTCCCCTGTCCTTCCTGTCCTCCCTCTGGGGCCCTGCCAGGACAGCCCTGGGGCCCTGCCCTCTCCTGGCTCTGCCCCCAGCACAGGGTCGGCCTGGCAGCCTCTCCGGACGGGCTCGGGACTGCCAGGGCTGGGGTCGCCGGGCGTGGTCTGGGCCGGGATCCCCCACCCGCTGTGCCTGAGAGTGGCCGAGAGGGACACGCGTGGCCCTGGGTGGATGGCCAGGACCCCTCAGGGTGGCACGAAGCCGTAGGGAAGAGGCCGGGTGGGCGCTGGCCTGGCTGCTGGCTTCGGGCTCGATCCCCACGCCACACCCCTGGCTGGGCGACGGGCAGGGCCGAGTGTGCGGCAGCAGCGTCGCCTCCTCTCAGGGGCCTCTGGGCACTCCCGGTACAGCCCCGGGTCCCGGCACCGCGGGCCTGAGGGTGGCCTGGGGGTCCCCCCAACACACGGCCCCACCGTGTGGGAAGAAGGAAGCCAGGGGGGTCTGCAGAGCCTTGAAGAGCCCCTCGGCCGCGAGGGGGGGGCGTGAGCACTTGGGGCGGGAGCACTGGGGCGGGAGCACTTGGGCCCTCGGCAGGTTGCGGCCCACTTGGGCCCTCGGCAGGTCGTGGCATCACGCCGGAGGGAGTCGTGCCGGAGGGCAGCGTCACGGAAAGGCCGGCAGTGGGCCAGAGACAGCGGGGAGGGTCCGAGACACGCCGCCTGTGGGCCCCGGGGCAGGCCGGGAGGAAACGCCGTCCCGGGTAGGCCACGGCTTGTGTCCACACCAGCCTCTGCCACGGGTGCGCCACAGGATGAGGCGGCGTGAGTCTCACGTGAGCGTCGCCAGAGAAGGGGCGAGGCCGGGGCCTGCGCACGGGCTGGGCCGAGGGAGCCCCACTCGGCCCCCACAGCAGCCCCGAGCACTGCTGAGGCCTCCAGGCGTTGGGCACGGGAGGGCGAGTCTCTGGGAAAGCACCCGCCTCTGACAGACCCGTCTGCGACCACCTCAGCCCCGTCCGAGGGACCCTGTGGCCTCCACGTGTGGCCTCGGTGTCCCAGAGCTGGGTGTGTGGGAGCCTCAGCTGCTGTGTGCATGCTGCTCCCACCACACGCATGCACACACACATGCGCACACACACATGCACTCAGACACACATGACTCAGACATACACGCACGCACACAGATACACATGCACACACACGCACACACACATGCACTCAAACACACATGACTCAGACACACACATGCACACAAGATACACATGCACACACATGCACACACATGACTCAGACATACACACGCACACAGATACACATGCACACGCATGTACACATGCACGCACACACATACATGTGCACAGGCACACACGTGCACATGCACACACATGCACACACATGACTCAGACATACACACACAGATACTCATGCATGCACACACATACATGTGCACAGGCACACACACACACACGCCTCAGCAGGTCCTTGAGCCCCGCTCACCACGAGAGCAGCGCTGTGCACGGCGTCCCCTGCCCGGGGTCCGTGCTTTCCGCTCACGTGTCTCAGGAACCCGACAGATGTGCGGGGCCCCTCGCTCGGCCTGGGGTGACTCGGCCGCCTGGAGCCACGGTCCTTTCCCCGAGCTCTGTGAGGCGGGGCAGCCCCTCCGGCAGGCCCGGGGGCTCCGAGACCCGGGCTTGTTCCTCTTCCTCCTCCGCTGTCCTCCCCCTGCTGAGAGGGGGCCCGGCGCCCGCGTCACGCCTCCTGCCCATGCCGAGACACTCGCAGAGGACGGCCCTCGCCTCTGCCTCCCTCTCAGACGCCCCCAGCGAGACGGCCCCTCGCTCGGGCCAGCTCCGGCCCTGCGGTCAGTCCCAGACCCGCCCCCGAGACGGGCCAGTGGCCGCAGGAGGGGGCCCAGCCCAGCCCAGCCCACAGGCCCAGGGCCGCCCAGGACAGGCCAGTGCTCAGTGTCTGGGGGCAGGGCACATCTGGGCACCGGCATTCTTCTAGAACTCTCCAGAACATGAGCGGGAGAGGGCCGGTGACCCCGTCCCGCCTGGCTCTGCGAGTGGCCCTGGCCGGGGGCCTTCTGGGGGTCTTGCTGCCTGGGGCTGGGGGTCCTGTGCAGCAGGGCGTGTGCAGAGGCTGGGCCCGCCCTGCGGCTCTGTCGAAGGCCCTTGAGGGCCAGGACGGGTGACCGAGTCCTCCACCCTCACTGGGCTTTGGCGAGCCGTGGGCCCAGTCTGGGCCGAGCTCGCGGGTGCAGTAGGAGGCGGGGGGGGGCGGGGGGCACTCGAGGCTTCCTGCTTAGCTCCCCGCGGGCGCCACGGAGGAATCACCGGGTCTCAGAGGGTCTCAGAGGGTCTCAGAGGGTCTCCCCAGGGTCTCCCGAGCCTCGTGTCCGCCCTCCACGTGGGGGGCCGGCAGCGGAGCCTGGAGGGAAAGTCTGACCCCCCTGCCCAGGCGCCAGACCCGCCCTGGGGGGGGGTTCCTGCTGCTCCAGCCCCTCCCTGAGCGCAGCCCGCCCGCGCCCTGGTCTCCCGGCAGCTCCGGGAAGAGCCGCGGAACAGCGGGATTTCTCCAGAAGGGCACACGGGGGCAGCACAGGAGAGAAAAAGGCGAGGCCCCGTCGGGCGGCGTGAGGAGCCCAGGAAGGGCTGGAGGGAGGCTCGGAGCACTCGGGGTGGAGGCGCCTCGGCCCGCTCAGCCGTGAGTCCCCCAGAGCTGCCCAGGGCCAGGGGCCGCGTGTCACCCACAGCCACACCCGAGCACCCACCCGGCCTCGAAACCGGGTCCGACTGCGAGCCTTCCCCGCGGGCCGAGTTTCTGGCTGTGTGGCCGGCGCGTCCTCCTGGTCCTCCTCTGTGACCCCGTGACCCCCGCAGCGGATCTCGGCCGGATTCGCTCAGCCACGCTCGGGAGAGACACAGGAAGCGGCAGAGAGACGGCCAAGAGCCACTTTCCCCAGTCTCAGGGGGCCGGGCCGAGGAGAGAAACGGAGGAAAGGCCGAGCCCTGAGGCTTCTCCCTCCAGGCCCGAGGCCCGGCCCTGCCCTGCTTGGTCAGTGAACACATCACAGGAGTCCCAGCGCCCAGAGACAGCCCAGGCGAGCGCCCGGCCCACCTGGGTTCCCTCCCTACACCTCAGGGTCCCCTTCGCCCGCCCCCCGGGGCCCCCTGAGCTCTCCCAGCTGGTCCCCCAGCTGGGCCCCCACACCAAAGGGCCGAGTAGCTCCGTGTCCTGGGCCTAGCACTGACCCTCGGGCCCAGGAAGCCTCACTGGGACTGACCACCAGGACCCCTGGGAGCCGCCCTCCTGCCCCCCAGTGGTGTTTGAATTAGGACTTTGAGGCTGAGCAGGAACCAGGACTCGGGAGGGGAGAGAGGGAAGGGCCAGGCCCCGGGGAAGCCTGGCTCCTGCCACAGGGTGCCAGCAGGGGGCCACGGGGCTCAGGTGTGAGTCTGGCCAGGACCAACACACACACACACACACACACACACACACACACATACACACACACACACACACACACTGAGGCTGGAACACACACCTGTCCAGGAGTAACACACACACCTTGCTGAGACTGGAACACGCACCTGTACAGGACCGAGCACATGCATGTCCCGAGGCCAGAACACACACCTGTACAGGACCGAGCACACGCATGTCTGCAGAACTCAGCATCCACGCACCTGTGTCTGCGGAGAGGGGCAGTGCCAGGATGAGGACTCCTTAAAAGTGCTCTGAGCTTTCCCGGAGGGGCTGGCGGAGGTGATGCTGTCCTCTGGACAAGGTCATGGCACGGCGTCCCCCTTCGGGCTGCTGAGAAGCATCCTCAATGGGGTCCCTCTGGGAGGGCACCCCTGGCCGGGCTCAGGGATCGGGGGTCACCCTGGCCAGGCTTGGGGGACCAGACGTGGTGCTGGGGATCGGGCGCAGGGTGGCTGTGTCCAAGGCCGGCACCTCCCTCCCTCCGCCCTCCGTCCAGCCCCACAAGCGAGATCTGAATCCTGTTATCACCCGGTCGGTTCTGTGGCATACGGAGTGTCCACGGACACACTTGCTTTCCCTGCACTTTTATACAATGACCCGGCCGGGCGTGTCCACGCGAGAGGCGAAACCCGCCTTGAAGCAGGCTGGCTTTTCCGTCCATCGCTCTCCATCCTCCAAAGGCTCATCCAAGCCGCAGTTTTAGGTTTAAAAATTGTTAAGTGACTGGAAATTAAAGGCGGCCAGACGCTGCCACGCGAGTCTCTGTCCTGGGGAGCGTCTGGTCTCGGGGTTCCCGGAGGAAAATGAAAACCAGTGTTGCAAAGTCAGAAACAGAGTGTTTCAACCGAGACCACGGAGCACCTCATGCCCTCCCCTGGGAGACTCACCAGGAGAGCACAAGGGGGTGGGGTAGCGCAGAAGGGAATGTGGGCAAGAGCTGCCAGTTCCCGCCTGCCTTGTTTCTTTTTTTTTTCTTTTTCTTTTTTTTAATTCATTTTTTGGGTCACACCTGGCGATGCTCAGGGGTCACTCCTGGCTCATGCACTCAGGAATTACTCCTGGCGGTGCTCAGGGGACCCTATGGGATGCTGGGAATCGAACCCAGGTCGGCCGCATGCAAGGCCAATGCCCTCCCCGCTGTGCTTGTTTCTGAATCACACCCCACCTTCCCCACGACACCCCATCCAGTGGCAACACACTTCAAAGGCGAGCTGACTCTCACCCCGGCTCAGGGCCGCACTGAGCCGATCAGGAAGGGAGGGCAGCAGAAGGAGGCTCACCAGCGCCTGGGGTTGGAGCAGAGAAGTGGCCAGGCTGGACACAGGTCAGGCCTCCTGGGTGCTGCCCAGTCCTGGCAGCGGAGCCGAGTGGGGAGAAGCGCGTCACCTCCCTGATACTCCAGAGCCGTGCTTAGGAACGGGTTTATTTGGGGGAGAAAACCCCACAGTCCATAACTTCCTCTCGGCAGAAGTCTAGGGTCCGGGACCTTGGCTACAGTCTGGGCCTGGCGTTGGCCTCTGGCTGGGGGCTTTGGAACCACTTTAGCCCTCCTCCTCCCTCCTGGGTGCCACTTCTCAGCGCTCGGGGCCGAGACAGGACGCCCGCCCGGGGTTGGGGCTCCCCAGGGCGGGGGCGCGCGGGCTGGGGCTGGGCGCATCGGGGAGTCCTGCGCGCACAGAGGAGGCGGCCCTGCGCGCAGATGCTGCATCCTCGAGGAAATAGCGCGGGACGGCGACGAGTCCGACGGGGCGGTCGGGAAGCGAGGGACGGGCCGTGGGCACCGGGGCGCGCAGCACGGCACCAGCCATCCCGAGATCCGCCCGGGCGCGCGGAGGGAGACTCAGCGTCTCCACCCGCCGCAAAGTCTGAATGGGAAGGAGCCCCCGGCCCCCCGCTTGGCCCTCCGGGGTTGGCGCCAGCGCGCCGCGCCCCCTCCCCGCCCGGCAGGGGCTGACGCCACGACCCGGCCGGCCCCCAGCCCCCGGCCACCCCCCGCCTCCGGCCTGCCTGCCCCGGGCCAGGCTCGCTAAACCTCCTCCAGGTGACCGGGCCTAAGGCGCGGCTGCGTGTGCCCCTCCCGCCCGCCAGCCCGGGCGCCCGGAACAGACCCACACGGCCCGCTGGGCCCCCAGAAACCCCCACACCCAGCGGGCAGCCCCCGCCCCGCCCCGCCCCGCCTCCCTCTCCCCCAGCTCCCGCACCCCTGCAGAATCACCAGCCCAGGGGAGGGGTAGGGAGGAGACGGGGCAGCAAGGTGGGAGGGCGGACCCCTGGATCGCCCCCACCCGCAGCTCCCAGGGCCCGGGTGTGAGAGTGCGCCCAGGTCCCTGCTCCGGGGATGGAGCCCAGAACAGGGCGGGGAGTGGGATGTTGAGTCCAAACTCCACCCAGCTGGGGAGCAGGAGCTTCGTGGGGGGCTCTTGTGGTGCTGGGGGGGTGAGCCCCTAGGCCTGAAGGTGTGCGCTGGGGCGAGGGCGGTCTCCAGGGCTTTGGCCTCCAGCCCCCCAACCCTCACCTCCGGAGGCTCTGCTCCGGCCCTGCAGGGACCCGTGTCCCTTCAAGGAGCAGCTCCCCACGGAGCTCGAAGCTCCCTAGCAGGGCGCGGGCGGGCATCACTGGGGGGAGCAGGTGCAGCCCGCTGCCTCCTCCACCCCACACCTGCTGTGAGGGGCTGGGGCCCTTCCTGGGAGCCCCCTGCCGCAGCTCGCTGGGGTGCCCGCACAGCCCGCCCCTTCCCTCAGCCCCCAGCCAGAGTCTCAGGGCCTGACCCCCAGCAGTGGGCACTGCTGTCAGACCACAGGGTCTCTGCACCCAGCGGGACCGCGCCGGGCCCAAGCCCGGAGCCCCACAACCACCCTGCGGCCCGCGTGTGCAGCCCCAGCCCCCCGGGGCGTGGGGGGCAGAGGGCTCCAGCGAGGGGCCCTAGGGGCGGCTCAGCATTCCTGAGGACCACCTTGGGGTTGTCGGTGTCCCCCCAGCCCCCTGGGACACCTTTCCCCCTCAGAACCCCCTGGGGATGGGACGGTCCTAGGGCAGGGGTCTGGGGGCTCCAGGCCAGGGAGCTCAAGAGCCTCGGGTGCGCCTTGGGCCGCCCCATCCCTGGCCTGGGCCCTGAGGACAGGGGGCGAGTGGCCTGCCTGTCCCCCTGCCCGCCCGCACCTCCTGGCCCGCTCTCCCGCTCTCCCGGCTGGCTGCACTCTCGGGTTTCCCTCTGGGCAGATTACTCCATGACAGGCTGTGATAAGTGGTGACTCGGTTCCTCTTTTGATGGCAGGATTGCTTTGTAAACAGAACGCCGACTCGGGATCCCAGTTCCGCACCAGTGACTGCGGGGCCTGGCACAGCGGCACCCTGGCAGCGGGCACCTGCTCCCGGCGGCCGGCGGAGGAGGCCCGGCCTCCAGGGCTGCCTCTGGACCCGGCTGCATGCCCATGCTCTCTCACACACACACACATGCACACGCACATGCATGCACACATGCACACGCATATACACACGCACACACACTTACACACACGCACACACACTCACACACATGCACACACTCACACACACATAGCACATACACACACAAGCACACACTCATGCAGCACACACACACACACACACACACACACACCCCACACACACACACCCCTCCCAGTTAAAAGAAGTGAGCCCAGGACACAGCTGGTCAGCACAGGTCAGCCGGCTGCACGGCAGGCCCCTGCCTGGTCACCAGTCACCAGGTCACCAGGTTTCCTTTAGACCGTGGGGCTGGGCTGGGAGGCGTCGTCCTTCTAGACAAGGCCTCGGGGTCCTGGCCCTGCTCCCCTTGGCCTGGCCCTGCTCCTCCCTCCCCTGTAGGGTCACATCCCAGAACCCGGCGAGTGGAGGGGGCGGGTGCGGGAGGGAGAGACTGGCTCCGGGCCCAGCCCCCCTCCCCCGCCCCAGGGAATGCAGCTGAGCGGCTCTCTCCTCTGCCCGCCTTGGGGGGCTGAGCGGGGGCTTCAGGCTGGGGAGCCGAGGGCCAGGGCACCCCCCAGAGTGCTTGGCAGAGACGCTCCTGCCGCAGAGAAGAGGGTTTCGCTGCTGTCGGGTGAGTCACGAGCTAGGAATGGTTTCTTGGCTCCCCCACCCCAGCGCCTGAATCAGAGCCGGCCCTGAGAACAGGTAAGGGGTGCAGGTCCCCGCAGGAGGAGAGGGTGGTGGGCCAGCGGGGTCCGGGAGCACAGGCCCCGCCCCCAGCGGATCCCGCCCACGGGGGGTCAAAAATGCTTTTTCTGACGCCAGAGGTCCCATGGCCGCTCTGGGCGCTGCCCTGAGCTGGGGGTCGGGGGTGGCTCAGGGCGTGGCGTTGGCCAGACTGCAGGGGAGGAGTCGGGGGTTGGTGGGGGGGGGGTTTGGGAGGGTCTCGCAGGGGCCGCCCCGACGGGAGGATGAGGGCTGGGGGGGGAGGATGGCGGCCACAGTGACGCCCGCAGTAGGCGGCAGCTGCGGGCTGGGCGGAACCGGCCCAGGCTGCGGGGAGGGGCGGCGGCACCTCCTGGCCACTTCTTCCGCCGCCCAGTGTGTGACCGAGTCCACAGAGGGGAGGGACCAGGCCCCGAACTAGTCGACGGAGGGGCAGAGCGGGTCGCTGCGGGACCACGGAGGGCGGGAGCCCCCGCCGCCGTCTGTCCGGGACCGCGGGCGCAGAGTTGGACCCCAAACCCGACCCCGGGCGCGCTCGGGCCGCTCCTGCATTCCTGGACACTGGCCCGCCCCGCCCCCACCCCACCGTCCAGCAGACCCCTAGGGCGCCTCCCCCAGCCCCAGGCCTGGGCTGCCACCGTCCACCCACTGGGCTGCCTGAGCCCACCCCCCTTCCCCCCAGGGCTGCCCGCCTGGCGGGGCCGCGCCCTGCGTCCTGCGGGCCTGGCCATCCCTGTGGGGGGTCCCCAGCCCCCCAGTCCCGGCTCCTGTGCCTCGACCACTCTCCTTGACGGGAGCCCCGCGGCCCCGGGCCAAGCCCCCGAGGTGTGGCCACCACAGTCCACTGTGGCGAGGGCCAGCGGGCAGGAATCCCCAGCAAGCCCCGCGGCCGCCTGCGGTGCCAGGGGCTAAGGCGGGGCCCACCTGTCCAGGGCCGAGGGCCAGGGAAGCCTGGTGTGGGGACCCGGCTTCAGCCACGGGCGCTGACCTTTCACACACATTCCCTGCCGAGTCACAGGCCATTGGAAACCGGTTTTTTGGTTCCCTGGTTCCCGGCGCGGACCACGCAGAGCCAGGCCCGCATGGTCGCGGGGTCCCTCCCGCCAGGTGTGGCTCCCGCGAGCTGAGCCAGGCGGCCCCAAAGCCTGTGGCTTCTTTTAAGCTCCTTCTAATTAGAAGCCGCCGTGAAATCACCAGAGTGATTTTATCTGTCTTGGGAACTCAAACCCCAGCCCCAAGCCCCGGGGCCCATCCCAGAAGGGCCACCACCCCTCCCCCCTCAAACCCCACCTTTAGAGACTTGCTAAGTGGAAAAGGGTGGGGGGTGGTCTTGGGGGGCTTGGCTGGGGGAGAGAGAAGGAGCCACCAGCGGGAGTTGGAGACCACGGGGTGACGGCGTGCGTGGATGGGGGGCGCGGGGATCCCCGGGGCCCGCGGCGTCCCAGCCTCCTGGCTCGCGGGACCAGCCCGGGCCCCTGCCCCAGGCCCAGCGGGCGCGCGAGGACGCGGGACCCCCGGTGCCGGGGCGCGCTCCGGGGAGGGCGCCGCGCTGGGGCGCACACAGCCGCTGGGGGTCCGCGGTCCCCGGCCGGCCGGGCGCTGACCGGGAAAGCGGGTTGGGGCTGTTGGGAGACGCCGGGGCCGATGGCGAGATTGCGCGGCTATAAATCCATCACTTCCCAGGTCGGCTCGCGGCGCGCTGGGACGAGGCTGGCGGAGCGAATTCCTGGGCCAGCGCGCATGCGTCGGCAGGTAGCAACCCAGCTCTTTATGACCAGGTGAGATGTGGGTGAGCAGGTAAGAAAGGAGGATTTGCCTAAGCGATCCCAGGCAGCGGGGCCGGCCGAGCCGTCCAGCCCATGCCCGGCGGGGACTGTCGCCCGGAGCGCCCAGCCGCGATGTCCATGCTTGCCAAAATGGGGGACTGGCAGGTACGGGGGTTTGCCGGGGCGGGGGTGGGCGGGGAGGGCGCCGCGAAGTGGGAGGAAGCCCCGGGGCCGCGGCGGGAGCGGCGCGGGGAGGCGCCCGGCGGGGCCCCCGGCGCGTCCCGGGGCCCGCGGAGCCGAGCGCGCGGGCGCGGGGCGCGTTCCGGGGGGGTAAGGGGGGCCGCGCGCCGCCCGGGCCGGCCGCACGCTCCACAGGTGGCCCCGGGGGTCACTTGTGGTTTGCGCCCCAGCCTCCCCTCACCCCCCAGCGGCAGCCCGGGAGGATGAGTCACTCGGCAGAGGGAGGGCGCGGGCGGGGGTGCGCCCGGAGCGAGATTCGCCGCTGCGCCGCCCGCGGCCGCCCGAACCCCTAGGGCCGCCCGCGGGGTGGGGTTCGCGTGCACCTGTCTCCTTCCGTCCCCTCCTGGCTGGGGGGCCGAGGGGGGGTGCTCGGGCACGGAGGAGGGAGCCCGGGTGGCCGGTGGGGGCGGCCAAGCTCTCTCTCCGTGGGGCGGATTCTGGAGTTGGCTGGAAGTTTAGTTTCTCACTCTGCTTCCGAGGCCGGTTCTCGCGGCCGGAGTGCGGATGGGGGCGGCTGCGGCGACGCGGGCAGGGCGCGCCGGGTGGTCGCTAGGTGTTGGATTCGCCACCACCAGCACCTGGCACGCTAGGCCGCGGGCACTGCAGGGTCCCTCCGGCTGGACCCTCACCCAGCCCACCCAGCAGGGCGCCCCTCCACTCCCGGGTTCCAGGCGCCACGCCCTGGGCCCCCCATGACTTGATGGGCCTGGGGGAGAGTGAGCCTCACCCACTGCCCCGCGTGGGGGAACACCGCCGGCTTCTCAGCTCTTCGCTCCAGCACGGCAAGGCCTGGCAAGGCCAGAATTCTATCCCCAGGGCCCCAGGCCACTGGAACCAGCGTCCACCCCCCCCTCCCCCAAGGAGAAGGGGGCTCCGCTGTGGGGGAGGGCTTTGGCTCCTTTCAGATCTGGGCCGTGGGCCGAGGCTCAGGCCTCTCTCTGGGGCGCGGTCCATCCCCCATCCGAGTGACTTTGTGGTTTACGAAACCCACAGCCCAGTCAAACCCAGGGGATCCACCGTGCTGCCCGGCCCTGCCCGGCTGCCGCTGCTTCTCCCCTGCATGTGTGTGGGTGGAGGGGCTGGGGGGAGCCCCGCGCAGAGACCCTGGGGGACTCTCGCCCAGCGGGGGGAGTTTGGCTGTGGAATTCCTGGGTGGTGAGGTGGCTGGGGCAGCACCCAGAGGGAAGCTCCCAGGCCCGGCTCCCAGGGTTCTGTTTGGACAGGCCCCCCCTCCCCGGGGGTGTCTCAGGAGGGGTCCTGGGTGGGCTGCACCTGAGGGTCAGGCCTGGGGGCTCCCGGGTCCCTGTGGAGCGATGGGCCCTTTGTTCCCTCCCAGCTGCGTTCACTGAGATCTGAACCCATCCCTCCTTCACCGGGCCCTGGGCCGGGGCAGCAGGAGGCCCAGCTGCAGTCCCCGTCCTGCCCTGAGGGACTCAGGGTCTACGCTGGGAGCAAGCGCACAAACGCAGCCTGCCTGGTGCTCCCACCCTGGGTGGGGGGGAGGGGGGCAACTGCCGCCTCTGCCATCCGCGCCCCTTGGATGTGCCGCCAGCGGACAGGGCTGGGTGGGGAGGGCGCAGGGCCTCATGCCTGCACAGCCACACGCAGGAAGAAAGCGAAACTCAGAACTCCCTGGAGCACTGCGCTCAGAGCCTGCTGGCGTGAGCCGCAGGCTGGGGCCCCCCAGTGGCCTGAGTGTCTGCGAGGTGTGGGTGAAGCGCGGAGGCCGGGCCGGCGGCCCCCAGCGGGCCCTGGTGTGGGTGCTCGGGGACCCGCCCGCACAGGGCAGGAAAGGGCCCGGCTTGGCCCCACACCCACCCACCTGAGTCTTCCTAGGAACTTTTTCTGTATTTTTTTTCCTGACGGGAGGTCCGGCCGCCCCTGCTGGCCCGAAGAAGGTGACCCCTCGGAGGGAAAGTGGGGTTTCTGCACGTGGAGGACCCCCCTCGTTTTCTTGCCACCTGTTAAGAAAGCCCGGCTTTGTCTGGGCCTGGGCTGAGGGTGTGGGGTGGGGTCTGCAGATTAGCTGGAAATGCCCCGAAGGACCGAGGGACGGGGCGCGGGAGGAGCCTCCGCAGGCCACTGCCCTGGCCGGGAGTTTTGGAGAAAGTTCAAGAGAGAGAAAGAAACTTTTTTTAAGGGCCACGGTTGACGCTCAGCCTGGAAAACGGATGGATCTGTCCGAAAGCTCGCGCCAGGCCTGGCCTTTCCCTCTACCCCGCACATCTTTAAAACCGGCTAAATTGGAATAATGGCCAAACCCAACCAAAATCCCCATCAGCAAGAGCCTGGAGGCCGCCACTAGCTTGGTGGGAGCTGGGGAGGAACCCCGCAGGCCCGGCGAGAGAAGGGGCGTCTCCGCCTCTCCCGCCAGCAGGCCGCATTGGTAATGCCACCAAATCATAAAGGAACTCGCCCTGCTTTAATTAAAAAATGGGGGGGGGGAGGTCTTGGGAAAACTGCAGCCGACCAACAGCCGAGAGTTTATTTGGATGCACGCGTGAGGCGGTGTGGAGAGGCTCAGCACACCGTGTGGGTGTCTCCAGCCGGTTGCCCGTGGTCCACCTCGGAGAGCCTCCTCCAGACTCCCCGCAGAATTCGCCGAGCGGCCCATCTTCCTACAAACAAACGGGAATAAATTAATTTAACCCCTGGAGCTGTCAAGGAACCTCTTCAGGGTACAATTTTTATTTTACACGCGGCAATTAAAGGATCGCAAACCCCAGCCTAGTGACCTGAGCCGTTTGGCAAAATCTCCGAGCTGGGGAGAAGCACGAAGCCAATTAAAGTCCCGGGGCGCTGCGGCCCCGCGGAGGCGCAGCCGTGGCCCAGGGCCATTCGCCGGGCAGAAGGGCTGGAGCGAGTTGGCCGGCCTGGGTTTGGTGATTCTATTTGCTCGCGGAAAAGATAATTTCTAATAATATTGGCCGGGCCGAGAGGCACTGAGGGCGGCGGGGGCGCGGCGGCGGGGACCCCGCAGCGCCGGGCGGGTTGCGGCCGGGAGGACGCGGCGGTCGGGACGCTCGTGCCGGGGTCCGGGGCGCGCGCGGGGCTGCTGGCCTCGCCTGGCAGGCTGGCTGGAGCTGTCGGAACGAGTTCGCGCCTGGGAGAGGCCTTTATACCTGGGTCGGAGAGGCCGGCGGCTCATTGCGGTGCTGGCGAGCAATTGGACTATTGTTGATATGCTAATGAGGCGATTAGGCAGTTGGTAAAGAGTTGGAAAAGGGAAAACTTTCTACCATTAGAGGGAGATCTCCGAGCGCGCACGAGAGCGCTTTGCCTGTTCTCCTCCTCCTCCTCCTCCTCCTCCTCCTCCTCCTCCTCCTCCTCCTCCTCCTCCTCCTCCTCTTCCTCCTCCTCCTCCCCCCTCCTCCCTCCTCACCCTCCTCCTCCTCCTCCTCCTCCCTTCTGCCCTCCTCCTCCTGTTCTCCCTCCTCCTCGGCTCGCGGCCGGCAGCGGCACTTTGAGCTTACGCAGAGTAGCTCCTCTTGGCGCGAGGCGGAGGGGCCCATCGGTTCACGCCGCTCCATGAAAATGCTTTGGAAACTGACGGATAATATCAAGTACGAGGACTGCGAGGTAGGCGAGCGCGGGCCGCGTCCGCTCTGGTCCGCCGGCGGCCGCGGGCGCGGGGGACAAACTTTGGCGGCGCGCGCGGCAGCGAGCGGGAGCCGGGCCGCCCGCCCTGCCTTTCCCTGGCGAGCGCCCGCGTCCCGCAACCCGCTTTCCTCCCCGGCCGCGCCGAGCGCCGAGCCCCGCGTGCGTGCCCGAAGCCTTCGCTGGCGATTGGGCACGTGCCCGCGCGCTCCGCGCGTCTGTCTTGCAGCAGGGTTCTGGGGGGCCCCCTCACCAGGAGGAGGAAAAGAAAGAACGCCTCTCTCCCTCCCTCCCTCCCTCTCTCGCTCTCTCCCCCCTCTCTGGTCGAGTTCATCTTCTTTTATTTACTCTTTCTCTTCTCAACCCTCTTATTACATTTTTTTTAAAAAAAGGTTTTTTTCTTCTTTTTCTGGGGGGGTGTTTAATCTAATTTCCCCCTAATTGGCGAGAGGTTTGCTCCTTGCCTCTGAGCGGGGCCGCGCCTCCCACTTAGCGGGCTCCTTCGGGCGCCCACACCTCCCGGGCTGCGGGGAGCGGCCCCCAGGTGCTCTATATTAGTCCTCAAGTCCCAGCGACTTGCTGGGTGCTGGGGTGGGGGCGGCCGGCCGGGGCGCAGCGCGGGAGCCTGCCTGGAAATCCAGGCTCCCGGCTCCCGGCGCGGCGGCGGGGAAGCCCCGGCGCTGGGGGCGGCCCGCGGGCGGCCTGGGAACTGGCCTGGCGGAACCACCCACAGCTCCTCGGGACGCGGGGATGAGTCACGGCCGGCCGGGTGGGGGAGGGTGGCACCGAGAGGGATAGGTGAGTCGCTCGTCTGCCAGATCCTCTCTTTCTTTTTGGCTTTTGGAACTGCGTGGCCGGGGCTGGTCTACACCGGCGATCCAAACCCGGCTTGGCGTGAGCGCGCTCTCGCCGCTCCCCTCGTCTGCTCCCCGCGGAGTCGCTTCCCGGCCCGCTCCCCGCGTCCTCCCCAGTGGATGGGCTTCAGGGTGGGTAACAGTCCCTGCCGGACGCTCCTGTCGTGGGCGGCGTGGGGCGCCCAGACCCCACCCCCACCCGGGCCGCGCCGGCCGCTTTGTGTCGCGGCTGGGGGAGGGGGGCTTCGTGCGCCGCTGGGGAAAAACAGGCTGGTTTGGGGTCGGGGGCGCGGAGCGACCCCCGTCGGGGCCGTGGCCCCGGGCTCGGTCTTTCCGGGACGCCGAAGGGGCGCGCCGGGCCGGGCGGCGGGCGGCTCCGGGTGCGCGCGCGGCGGCGAAGGGGGACCCGGGAGAAGTGGAGAAGTTGCGGGCGCGGAGCGGTGGGCAGCGCGCGGGTGCGGCGGGAGCGGGCAGCGCGCGGGGGGCCGGGCAGAGTGCGGGCGGCTGTTTGCAGAACTTTGGCGGCGGTGGGCGAGCGCCCGGGCTGGGATTTCGGGTTTCCGAGCCGGCTCGGGGCTGCCTAATTATGCCGGGCTCTGCAGGGACTTGCAAGGGGCGAGGCGCCGCTTGTTCTGACAGCCAGGCAGGCCGGCTGGCATTTGGCGGCGGCCCCGCCGTGTCATCCGGGGGGCGTGGGGGATGGGGGGGCTCGGGCCGGGGGGTGGCCCAGCCAGTCGGACAGGTTTGCGCGCGAGCCCCGTGCCAGCGGGGCCGCCTCGCGTCTTCCCCGCGCGCCCCGGCCGCCGCGTCCCGGCTCCCCGCCGCGGCAGAGCCCGGGCTGGACGGGGCCCGGCGCCAGCGGGAAGCCGGCCGGGCCGCCGGGGCTCCGCGGAGCCGCCGCGCCGGGGCCGCCCTGCCCCGCGCCCCCGGTCCGCGCGCGGAGCCCGAGAGCGCCCGGACGAGGCCCGAGCGGCACCCCGAGGTCTGCCCCCGGCTTTCCGGCCCGATTGTCCTCGCCGCCCGGGCTCCCCGCCCCGCCCGCCGCCCCCCTCCCCGCGCGGCCCCTCCCCTCCCCCGCGCTCCCTCCTTCCTCCCGCCCCGCGCCCCACTCCCGGCTGCTCGCCCGCGCCCACACTTCCCTCCTCGCACACGCGCGCAGACACACGCTCCCGCTCGCTCGGCGCTCGCTCCCCGCGGCCGGCCTCGCTCCCGCTTTCTCTTTCGCCGGGGCCTGCCCTGCCACCTTTTAAGATGCGGCCCCCCGCCTGTGATTCGCCAGCCGCCGCGCCGCGGCCCCCCGCGCGCTCGCCCGCTCGCCCCCTCGCCCGCTTTTTGTCTCCGGCGCCCGCGCTCCTCACCTCCGATTCGCTACACTGAGGCGCGCCGTCCATGGGCGGCTGTGAGCGGTGGCCGCGGCGCGAGTGGCCTCTCCGCTTCACGCTCGATTTCCAGGCATTCTTCCCTTATTAAGTATTCGTGTAATATTAATAGTCTCGAGTATCTGCTATTAGGAGGCTGCGGGGACGCTCGCCGCTGCCCAGCGCGCCGCTCGGGAGCTCCGGGCCAGCCGGCGCCGGGGAGGGAGCCGCGGGTTGGGGCGCACGCACACACACGCGCACACGCGCACACACGCACACACACGCGCGCACACACACACGCGCACACACGCGCACACACACACGCACACACTTTTTTCTTTTTCCGTTTTGGGTTTTTTTTCTTTTTTCTTTTCTCTTTTTCTTTTTTTTTTTTTTTTATTAAGGACCTGCGGATCCTCCCTGGGCGCCAGAGCCCGCGGCCGCGGCGGAGTTCGGATGGAGCGGCGCGGGGCTGCGGCGCGCGGGGCGGCCTCGGCGCCCTGAGCCGGGGAGTGCGGGCTGGCGCGGGGCGCGCGGCGCCTTTTGTGTGGGGCGCGCTCGGGCGGCGGGTTTGTTTCCACCTCACTCGGTTCCCCAGACGCTTCGCAGATGTTAGTTCACAGTTTTTCAGCGATGGTGAGTCCCTTCCCGACCCCCCCCCTCCTCCGCGCCCTCTCCTTAGGAATTCCGCTGCCATCCGGGACCTCCACCCCCGGGCCCCGGGCGTTCCCGGGGCGCGCTCCCCCGAGCCACTTGCGGCTCGCGCTCCCGTCCTTCCCTCGCTCCCGGGCTCCCGGCTTGCACAACCGCCTCGCCGCCGCCTTCCCCGATGCCTCTCGCCACCTTCACCCTCGCTCCCCTGCATCCTGCGAGCTCGGTCGGTCCTGCGGGGAGTGTGGGGATCAGGATGGGGACCCCGCGGCCCCGAGCGCCCCTTTTCCCTCCGGGCCGGCGCCGAGCCGCGGGGGCGCGCCGGCCCCGGGTCCACGCCGCGGGTTTGTCCGCGCCGCGCCGCGCCCCGGTTTCCTCCAGGCTGGCGCGGACGCTAGTTAGGGGAGACCGGGGAGGAGTGTTTCCGCCCCGGGTGCATCTTTTTCTTTTAAAGCCAACAAGACCGACTCGTTTAAAAACCCAGACTCGCCTGTTCGTTTCATCAATCGACCCCGTGAAGCAAAAAATAAAAAGAAGGGGTGGGGGGTGGGTGACTTCTAACGGAGGAAGCGGAAACGACAGCCCCCCGCCCCCCATCCCTCGGTTTAAAACCGTCTCTCTCGGCTGGTAATTCAAACGCGTGTTTTCCTTCTAGTCCCTCCGCGAAATATGTTTCTGTTTAAATAGTCATGAAGTCGCAGTCCACTTTGAACGTGTCTGATTTTTTTTTTTTAAACTCCAAATAAATGGAACAGGGTAAACAGTATCCGCCGCGCCGGGTGGCTCGGATTCTCGGAGGGCGCGCGAGAACCCCCGGCCGACCCCACCCGCCGCGCTCTCCCGGGCCGCCCCCTGGCCCGCAGGAATCTGGGATTTGCCCGAGGAGGGTTTTTCCTGCCGCGCGGCCCCTCGGAGCGAAGCGCTCCCGGGGCGTCTGGCTCTGCGTCCCGGGCGTGCGGGCGCGGTGCGGGCATCCTCCCGCGCGCACCCGGCTCCGGCCCCGCGTGGCCCGCGGCGCCCCCCGCCTGATTTCTGCCCCCTGTCGCCTTCCCTCCCGCAGGACCGCCACGACGGCGCCAGCAACGGCACGGCGCGGCTGCCCCAGCTGGGCTCCGTAGGTCAATCTCCCTACACCAGCGCCCCGCCGCTGTCCCACACCCCCAATGCCGACTTCCAGCCCCCTTACTTCCCCCCGCCCTACCAGCCCATCTACCCGCAGTCACAAGATCCTTACTCCCACGTCAACGACCCCTACAGCCTGAACCCCCTGCACGCCCAGCCGCAGCCGCAGCACCCCGGCTGGCCCGGCCAGCGCCAGAGCCAGGAGTCGGGGCTCCTGCACGCGCACCGGGGGCTGCCGCACCAGCTGTCCGGCCTGGACCCGCGCAGGGACTACCGGCGCCACGACGACCTCCTGCACGGCCCGCACGGGCTGGGCTCGGGCCTGGCCGACCTCCCGCTCCACTCCCTCCCGCACGCCATCGAGGACGTCCCGGTAAGGGCGCGCGGGGTCTGCGCGCCGGGGGTCCGCGCGCCGGGAACTGCGCTTCGTTCTTTGTGTCTGTTCCGGATTTTTGTTTTGTTTTGTTTTGTTTTGTTTTGAGGGGGATAGGTTTGTTTTGGCGGGCCGGGAGGAGGCCCTTTGGGAACCCACCGAGGCGCACACCCCACTTTAACAACCCCAGGACTCAGAGAGGGTCGAGCCCCCGCGACCAAGGGTTTCTCGGATCCCTCGGACAACGCGCGCCCGCCCGTTCGCATCCTCCGGGCGCGCCGCTCACAGCCGCCGCTGCCAGGCGCGGTTCTCGCCCGGCCGGCTCGGGCATTTCTCCCCGGCGGGACGAGAAGGTGCCAGCCCTCCCCTTCCCCAGAAACAGCTCGTTAAATGCCCTCGTAATCCCGAGGAAGGTGTCCGCGAGGCGCGGAGACTGTCTCCCTGACTCTGGCGAGGCCCAGGGCCGCCTCAGCCCCGTGCGTGCCCAGCCCGGTCACAGAGCAAAGGCCGGAGAAGCTGCGCCCACCCCTTCCCCGGGGCGCTGAGTGACCATCTCCCCTGCCACCAGCCGGGTTCCCAGCGAGCATCAGAAGCTGCTACAACCCCTGTGAAATGAAACGTTTTGACACCATTGGGCAACCCATTACTTGAGTTCTAATTCAGTTATCAATAAATGCGGTTTGAAATGATTTCTGAGCAAGCATGGCACTCTCGCGCTCCCTTTCACAATGCAAGCCAGGCTTATTGATAATTTGAAAATACTTTCTGGAATTAAATTTAAACCAGCACCCTGACCCTACTTCAGTCCTGCATATTTATGGTTTCCTCACAGCCGTCCTGAGATGGAATTAGAACAAGCCAATAATTTTATTAAGGCTGTAAAGGCTCTGTTAATGCTACTTTGCTCTGGAGAGGAAATGTGCCTGGATGTGATTTTTGCTAAAATGCTCTTTCGAATTACTGCATCAGATATTGTAGCGGTATGTCCGTTGACAGTTTAATGATTACGGCATTGGATTGCAGGGAAAATGGTCAGATGAACTTACCTGCTAGCTCGGTGAATTTAAAACATTGTTTAAGTTACATGAGGAAATAGAAAATTTATTACAGTTCTCATTTGACCCAGTTAATGACTGGAATTTGTTGGTTATGTTGAGCTTAGGGGAAGCAGGAATTGGGTGCTTAGAGCTATTGAGGGGTTTAGTAAACATTTCTCTGTATACGTGTGTGTGTGTGTGTGTGTGTGTGTGTGTTCCTACAGGCTTAAGAAATTGGTACTAAGCTGCCTTTTGGGAGGAAGTTAATATGAGGATGGAGAGTTTAGGAAAGAACAATTAAAAAACCAAATTGGGAACTTGTCTTCGTTTTAGCTTCCTTTCCAGAGGCCCCCCAATCCTATCCTGGGCCGGCGCTTTGAAACTATTTGAATTGCAAAATAACACTGTAAGCTCGGGGCGCTACTCTGAATTAGAATCGCTTTCCTTTGCACAAAAATTCCTGAGTGGCCGGTGTAAATTCTTAACACCCTTTGTGGTGAAATTGGTCGGTGGGAGAAATTAACCCAAAGATCAAATAGGAACCCAGGGACCCAGTTCAGAGCTTCCCCTTCCCTCCCCCACCTCTTCAGGAAAAAAGATTCTTTCAAAGGAATTTGGGTCAGGAAAGGGTTGTTTTCAATTTCCCCTTCGCTGCAACTGTTAAGAATGGCTGCTAAATATTTAAGAAAATCAAATCGATGGTGAAAATTATTTAATCATTAATATCTCAGTGGGGTTTTAAACTTAACAGTCTTCCCTGTGTGGACAAGGTCTAGAAATAACACAAATAAAAGTATTATGCCACACTACATTTACTTTATGGGTTTAGGGTGCGTGCTTAAAGGGATCATATTTCCCCATATAGTTAAAACACAAGAACTGCAGCAGTAGTCATTTCTGAACATTTCTCAATTTAATTATACTTAAATCCAGAAGCACTTTAGGCAAGTTACAAATGAGAGCATTGAGTATAATAAAACCTGTAATAAAGCAACTTAGTACCATCCACCCGGAATCATTGTGATCAGGCACAATTAACAGGAGCATAAATCCAAGACAGAATGGAAAATGTTCGAATCAGTATTATTGTTGGACAAAGACTAGAGAAGGAAGTAATAGTTTTTTAAATGGTAATGCCTGTTTGTCGAGGATTGCGAAACCTCCTATCTCAGCAGCCCTGTGCTAATTTGTAAACACAGCCAGACATTATATTGCCTGTCAGTTTCTGCATTAGAAAACATGATTTCATTTTACTTTCTAATCACGTTTTGACTCTCGAACACACGTATACCCATCCATCTGTAAGAAGAGAGAGAAAGAAAGAAAGAAAAGAAAGACCGAATCAAGAGAAAGGGACCCCCTAGGCGTCCCCAAACCCACCCGCCAGCCGCACGTTGGCTGTGACACAGTCGCAGGGCCGACCACCTTCAAGGTGTTTTGTCTTTTGCTGATATTCCGCTTCCTGTGTGACTCGGCCGAAGCGGTGGGCCCCTTTGGAAAAACCAGACGCGTTTTCAGCCTTTGCTGCGTGGAGGAGCGTGGAAGTGGTCACTCTCACCACGTACCTAAAGGGTTTCCCAACGTTTCCAGCTCTCCTGGGCAGCCGGCCGCCTGGGTCCTTCTATCTATTGTTTCTCAGCTATTTTTTTTTTTTCATTTGCTGCCGGCTCAGGGAAACCCTCCGAGTCCGAAGCCGCAGCGGCGCCAAACTAAAGCTGGGTGCATTTGTAAAGGTCGAGCCCATTGCCAGAGACTCCGAGACTTGCCTGAATTTCCAAAGAAAGTTTTATTCCCCAACCCCCACCTCCTTCCAAGGTGGGATTATTTGCTGGGAGGAGGGCTCGGCCTGGGGTGTGCGCTGAAACCTCTTCAGTTGCAAAGCCCCAATTCCAGAGCCCCCGAGTAGATGTTTATATATAAATGGCAGCGGGAGGGGGACTTCCACACGCCACCCCTCCCCCACCCCGCACGGAATATTCATTTCCTTTTGTTTTGATTATACACTTACATCCATGTGTCCCCTTTTGTTGCAGCATGTGGAAGACCCGGGTATTAACATCCCAGATCAAACTGTAATTAAGAAAGGTAAGCTGTTTCCTTCTGCATTCCAAGCATGTCCTCACAGGCTGGGTGCTATTGAAAAGAACGTGCGAGAGCCGTATTTCTTTTTTTCAAATAGGATTTCCTAAAGGCTCAGGAGTCGTAGATAGCGAGGCAGAGATCAGCAGTGCCTCACCGGCCGGGCTCCCAGCAAGCCGAGTCATGGCAGCAGGCTAGCTTTGTTCTGACTCGGGATCTGACCGTCGCGGTCAGTGGTATCTGGACAAATGCATGGAAATGTGGCACCGTGGAACTGACCCGGAAGCCGCATTTCCATTTTGAAACGGGTTTGGTGGCTGAATCCATTGTCTGAGTGACCATGTGTCTTCAGAGCCTAAGACGAAAATAGCGCAAATAATTTCATATTAACCGGAGGCTGGATGATAACAAGAACTGAACACCCTCAGTGGAGGGAGGGGGAAAAAAAAAAAAAAGACTGCTTTCCAGTTCCTCAATTTAATTTCTCATTAGCTGTATAAGGGCTTTAAAACTTGGTGAATTAGGTTAACAAAAATTTGGCTTTTGGTTAAAATTAGCATCTTAAAGATGTCAGAATTACTACCGCAATCCTTCCGCGCGACTGTGACGAGTGATGTGAATCTGGGTGAATATCCAAGCGGTGATGTGAGCGGGTGGATAAAAGTTTGGGGTGTTCTGTGAGAGTCAGGCTGCAGACAGCCCCGGCTCTGGGTGTGCGTCGGACCCCAATCGGTGGGTGTATTGTTGGCTGGTTTAAAGTTTCATTTTTTTTTTTCCGCGTCTGTGAAGTCTTTGTCACGTCAAATTAGCGGTGCAAGGGATAAATCTTAAGAGATGCTCTTTTCCAAGCCGAAACGATAATTGGCTCTTTTATTAGTAATCTCTCAAGAGTTCGTTTAACTCCTATTGTGTCTATTAGCCTCTCCTGAGCTATTAATGTCACAAGCGATCTCGCCAAAACCAGGCGCCCCCCCCTTCCCCCGCCCCTTCCTCAAACGTCTAGAATATCTGCATTACAGCCAGGGCCGGCTGGGGTGGGCTCGCCGGGACCCTGTGCTGAGACTAAGACCCCCGCACTCTCCGCCAGGCGAGCCCCCGAGTGGACACCCAGTGGCCGAATGTCACACCCGAGTGGCCTTCCTGCGGGCCTGGGGTTTTTCTTTTCTTTTCTTTCCTTCCCCCCAGCTATGGGTGGGCCCCAGGAGACCCAACCGAGTCGCATTTTTTAATTCGGCAACAACAGGGCCGCCCCCTGCCCGAGGCGGCCAGGGCCCGGGCTGACCCCTCCGAGCTGGGCTTGAGGGCTGTTTGCAGTGCGGGTCCCTGCAGAGGGCAGGGAGGGGGCAGGGGCCGGGCGGCCGGCGTGGGGGGACAGGGCTAGCCCTGCTGCTGCCCAGGGCCTTCAGGTGTCCAGGACAGCGAGGGTGGACAGGGGCCGGGCCTGCGGTTGCCCAGGGCTGCGAGGGTGGACAGGGGTCGGGCCGTGGGTGTTCAGGGCCTGCAAGTGTCCAGGGCGACGAGGGTGGACAGGGGTCGGCCCTGCTGCTGGCCAGGACTTGCAGGTGTCCAGGGCAGCGAGGGTGGATAGGGGCCGGACCTGCGGGTGTCCAGAGCGGCGAGGGTGGAAAAGGGTCGGCCCTGCTGCTGCTCAGGGCCTGCAGGTGTCCAGGCCGGCGAGGGTGGACAGGAGCCGGACTGCGGGTGTGCAGGGCGGCGAGGGTGGACAGGGGTCGGCCCTGCTGCTGGCCAGGGCCTTCAGGTACCCAGGCCGGCGAGGGTGGACAGGGGCCAGCATGCGTGTGTGCAGGGCGGCGAGGGTGGACAGGGGCCGGCCTGCGGGTGTCCAGGCCGGCGAGGGTGGACAGGGGCTGGTCTGCGGGTGTCCAGGCCGGCGAGGGTGCGCAGGGGCCGGGCGCTGGGCGGGGGTCCCGGCGGCAGGGCCGGGGACGCCCACGCGCCCGTGTCTCTCCGCAGGCCCCGTGTCCCTGTCCAAGTCCAGCGGCAGCGCCGTGTCCGCCATCCCCATCAACAAGGACAACCTCTTCGGCGGCGTGGTGAACCCCAACGAGGTCTTCTGTTCAGTTCCGGGTCGCCTGTCGCTGCTCAGCTCCACCTCGAAGTACAAGGTCACGGTGGCGGAAGTGCAGCGGCGCCTGTCCCCGCCCGAGTGCCTCAACGCGTCGCTGCTGGGCGGCGTGCTGCGGAGGTGAGGCCCCGCCCCGCCGCCCCGGCCCCGCCCCGGCCCCGCCCCCGAGCCAGCCCCGCCTACCCGCGCGCGCGCGCCGGCCCCGCCCCGGCCCCGCCCCGCCCGCCGCGCGCGCGCCCCAGCCCCGCCCCGCCCGCCCGCCCGCGCGTGCGCGGCCGCGCCCGCCGCTACCGCCGCCCACGGCGGCGCCGGGCCCGGGGCGGGGCTGGGGGCGTGGCCACGCATGCGCCGGCGCTTCCTGCGGGGACGGCCCGCCCACCAGTGCGCAGGCGCCGCCCGCCCGCCCGCCCGGGCCCGCCGCTGCCTCCCGCCCCGCGCGCGCACCTGCGGGCAGCCCCGGGCTGGCAAGCGGCTGTGAGTTCCCGAAGACCCCCAGGACCCCCGGCAGACACACCCCGCCCCCCCGCCTGCACCTGCACGCACCTGGGAGCCGGCCCGCCCCAGTGCCGCAGGCCGGTCACCCGGGGAGGGCAGCCTGATGCGCACAGTTAGGAGCACTTGAGCAGGGAGTGCAGCTAATTAACCCGCTGCTTTGCTCTAGCGCTTTGTCCCGAGCGCTGCCTGCTGACGGCGTCTGTCTGCGCGTCCCCCAGGTCCCCCAGGCCCGGTCGCCGGGCCCCAGGCAGCTCGGCCCTGGGACGTGGCCAGCTGGGCCTGGGGACGGGGGTGCAGACAGCTGGTGGCGAGGGTTTCCCGGCCGGGCCGCCACAGTGATGATGGCTCTGGCCTTCTCGAGCAGGCCCACAGCAGACCCTGCGCGGACAGTGCCGGGACCCCCGGGACCCGCGAGGTTCCCGCCAGGGGGGACAGACACGGTCACTCGGACTCCAGGCCCGCTGCCACCCCGGCGTGTGTCTGTGCTGTGTCCCCGGGGAGGAGCCTGTGGGGCTCCCGGCCTGGCACCAGCCTGGCCGTGGCAGCGGGCAGGACGGCTGCCCAGCACGCGCTGGCCCCCGGGGACCTGCTGGCCTCCTGCCCAGCTGGCCCGTCCCTCCCGCACTCCCTCCTGTCTGCAGCCGGGGCTGCCGAGGGCCCCCTCGGGGACCTGCCCTGGGTCCGGTCCCTGCCATCCCGTAGGGTCCCCCCTGCCGCACCCAGAGTGACCCCCGAGCGCCTTGTGGACACAGCCGGGCTCTCTCAAGCCCTCTGTCCACTGTGTTTGCGAAACAGGGCCAAGTCCAAAAATGGAGGAAGGTCTTTGAGAGAAAAGCTGGACAAGATCGGCCTGAACCTGCCCGCCGGGAGACGCAAGGCGGCGAACGTGACGCTGCTCACCTCCCTGGTGGAAGGTAAGGTGGCCCCTGGGGCGGGGCGGGGCCGCTCAGGCCCCGGGCACCCACAGGAGCCCCCAGCCCCCGCCGTGGGCCTGTGGAGGCGAACAGAGCCACTGCAAGTCAGAAAAACCGTTTTTCATCTGCGGGACTTCCTGCTTCCGCCCGGCTTCCTCTTCCTCTCTCCGGCCAAATCACACACACCTCCCGGGCGCGCCCGGAACAAGGGCCACGTTTCAGAGCTGCCGCGAGCTCCCCAGTTCCTGTCTCCTCCGGGGAGCACGGCAGTAAATCACTTAAGCAATTCTGACATCTGCCTTTGAGAAACGCGTGACCATTACTTCCTGAATTAATTTGGGAATCTTTGACCGGCATCCTGATTTAAGGCCATCCTGAACGCTCAGGGTTATATGCCCTTTAAGGCCGTGTTTCCCAGACATGTGTTCGCTGCTCTCTCTCTCTCTCTGGGTTCTGTTTTTCTCTCCCCGAGAAGAGAGGCGAGCAGCTTTAGGCTCTGGACTGTTGGATAGGAGGAGGAATTGGAAACATTGCAGAAAGTTGCTTATGGGGCTCTCCCTCTCTCTCTCTCCCTCTCTCCCTCTCTCCCTCTCTCTCTCTCTCTCTCTCTCTCTCTCTCTCTCTCTCTCTCTCTCTCTCTCTCCCTCTCTCTCTCTCCCTCTTTCTCTCTCTCTCTCTCTGTCATGCACACATATGTGCACGCACATGCACACATGCATGCATGCTCAACACATACACATGCACATGCTTCCAAACTTCTCAAGGCAGAAGTTCCTTCCAGACCTTCTCCGACACGTTCCTATTCCTGCTAATTTTTTCAGAACCTTCTTCGTTGGCTTAAGTCTGTGTGCAGGTTTTCTGCTTTTGTGTCCTGTTGGAAATGTCTCAGGCTAATAGAAAAAAAAAAAGAAAAAAAGCAAGTCTGTTACTAGCTAGCTCTCCAAACCGCTGTTGATGGAGGAGGTATTATAACTTGTTTGCATCTTGCTTTTGAGGAGATACATTACAATTGGATTCCAGGTCTCGCCCTGTGAATGACTTTAAAAAAAAAACTTTTCCACCATGAATTTGGGCAGGGCACGATGGCACCGTTCACGGTTTGAGAGATGATGACAGCCTGACTGTGAGGTAGCAAGCAAAGGGCTCAGGCCAGTAACTCAACTACGGTCGCATTAAATTAAAAGTAATGGGGGTACCTGGAGAACGCTCACGACATAACCTGACACAGAGAAGTGGGGTGCCTGTGGGGGCGGGTGAGGGTGCAGCCTGGAGTGTTGGAGAGGCCGCTGGTTTTATGGAAGCGAGGCTGGGAGGGCCCGGCTTTGATGGGCTAATTGGCGCATGCGTTCTTCCGGGCCGGAGCTAATGGCAGGAAACCCCGCAGTAAAAACCAACTGGTTCAGGAAATTAAAACCAAAGATTCGAAAATCAGCAGCACAGACCGGCCTGGTGGAGTGACCCTCAAATCCTCTTGGTTAATCGGTTCGGATGAACAGATAATTATATGCGATCAAGTTAAAATGTAACCCCTTAGAGGGCCCAGGCAGGAAAGCCCAGAGAGGGGCCGGCGGAGGCCTGAGGTGTGAGGCCGGGGCTCTGGGGGGCGCTGGGGGATGGGCTTGGCGGCTCCAGCCCGCGCTGGCCTCCCGGGAAAGGCCCCCAGCACCCCGCCCGCCCCGGAACGAGGGGCCCCCAGGGGGGAAGGTCTCCGGCCACGTGTGGGCTCAGAAACCCAGGCCCTGGGAAGGCCGGGGCCAGCTCCCCTCCCCCTCAGACACCCCGACCACCCCCTTCTTCCTGCCAGGAGAAGCCGTGCACCTCGCCAGAGACTTCGGCTACGTGTGCGAAACGGAATTTCCGGCGAAAGCCGTGGCTGAGTTTCTCAACCGACAACATGCCGACCCCAACGAGCAAGTGACGAGGAAAAACATGCTTCTGGCCACAAAGTAAGGGGTCTCTCCCTGGCCGGGGGTCTCTGTCTCAGCCCGGTAGCCTGGTGCCCCCCCCATCTGCCTGGCTCCTTAAATAGAAAGCAGGGCAGCCCGGCCTCAGAACCATCATCTGCTTGATTTATTGCCTAGTTTTAAATATTTTGTATTTTGGGGGGACGTGGGCATTTGGGTCACACCTTGCTGTGCTCAGGGATCACTCCTGGTGGTGCTGAGGGCCCCGGTGCAGTTGCGGGGGACCTGGCCGGGCCAGCCGAGCGTAAGGCCAGCGTCCGAGCCCCGTGTTATCTCTCCGGCGTTAAAGGGGCGACCCGGGTCGCTGCTGGTGTGGTTCTGCGTTTTCCCTCTTGTCTGCCCCTTTCTCGTGTCTTAAGAGTGAATCCGAGGAGGACGTGTGAGGGTGGGCTCCCGGCTCCGTGGCTGCTGCTGAGAGCACACGCCTGACTCAGCGCCCGCTGAGAGCGAACTCCCAGTGCGATGCCGCTAAGTGTGGACTCCCACATGGGTGCCCCTGGGAGCGGACTCCTGGCATGCGCTGCCCCAGGACGCCCCGTCCAGTCCTGGAAGGCGTGGGGGGGGTGGGCTCTGGCCGCTCTGGGCCCGGGGTGCGGGCCGTGCATGGGCCTGTTCCAGCTTCCACCCCAAGCCCCTCCTGCCTTCCCCCCCTTTCTCCCTCTGCGTTTGGGGCCATGCTTGGTGGCACTCGGGTACTTCCAGCCCAGTGCTCTGGGTCCGTGTGGACCTGAGAGCAGGCCCCTGGCCCCTGTGCATCACCACCCACCTCTTTCTCTCTGGTTTGTTTTTGGGCCATACCCAGGGATGCTCAGCGGTTCCTCCTGGCTCTGTGCTCAGGGATCACTCCTGTGCTCGGGGACCCATATGGGATGCTGGGGATCGAACCCGGGTCAGCTGATGTGAGGCCAGTGCTCTCCCCGCTGGACTATCACTCTGGCCTGTTCCTACACTTACTTTTTTTTTCTTTTGGGTCACACCCGGCGATGCTCAGGGGTTACTCCTGGCTCTACACTCAGGAATCACCCCTGGCAGTGCTCAGGGGACCTCATGGGATGCTGGGAATCGAACCCGGGTCGGCCGAGTGCAAGGCAAACGCCCTCCCCGCTGTGCTACCGCTCCAGCCCCCTGTTCCTCCACTTCTTATCTCCTCCTCTTGCCAAACACCTTCTCCTGCGCACGGGCGCATCTAGAGCACACAAACGCACACGTGAGACACGGGCGCACGTGTATGCAGACACATGCATACAAGGCACAGGCACACACAGACAGATACACACACGCACATCTGTGCATGGCACACACATATATGACTACGCGTGTGTATACCATATGCACTGCACAGTGCATGTGTACATGCATGCACATGCCTGCACACAGACCTATGTGCACGTGTGCATACACAGCATGCACGCACACGCAGACCCATGTATGGGTGTGCACAAGCGTACACGTGTGTACACAGGCATGTACACAGGCATGTACACAGGTCCAAGGACACATGGGCATGGATGCACACGGAGGTTCCCAGACGTGCCTCCAGGGCACGTCAGCAAGGGGCCGAGGTGTCCTCCTGAGTGTCCCCGTGTCGGGGCTGGGTGAGCTTCCCGGGCTGCCGCGGGGGAAGGAGATGGCTCTTGCCTTATGTTCTCGGAGTCCACGGCTGCTGGAAGCCCTGGCACGGGGGCTGTGGTCGAACGCAGAGGCCTGGGGCAGATCTGTGTCTGCCCCCCCCACCTCCCGAGGGGCTTCTGGGGCACTGGCCACATCAGGCCCTTCCCGAGGCCCGCCCCTTCTCTGCCTCCACGCTCCCGCCCACAGTGCTCCAGCTGGTGTGGATTATTTGCTGGGGTGTGGGGGGAGGTGGGGGGCCACTGAGCTCTTTCTTCCTGTGTCCTGCTCTGTCCCCCGACCCTCTCCTGGGTCCGCTCTCCCAGCAGGGCGAGTGGGGGGGAGCGGGAGGGAGGGAGGAGGGCGGAAGAAGGGAGGGAGGGAGGGAGGGAGGGGGAGGGGGAGGGGGAGGGCCGCTTTGGCCTGCCGGGGCAGGGGCCGGGCCTGCGCCTCACTCTCCCCGCGCCCTCTGTGTGGCAGGCAGATCTGTAAGGAGTTCACGGACCTGCTGGCCCAGGACCGCTCTCCCCTGGGGAACTCGAGGCCCAACCCCATCCTGGAGCCGGGCATCCAGAGCTGCCTGACGCACTTCAACCTCATCTCGCACGGCTTCGGCAGCCCGGCCGTGTGCGCGGCCGTCACGGCGCTGCAGAACTATCTCACCGAGGCCCTGAAGGCCATGGACAAGCTGTACCTCAGCAGCAACCCCGGCAGCCACCCCGACGGCGGCGCCAAGGGCGGCGACAAAGAGGAGAAGCACCGGAAGTGAGGCCGGGCGGCACCCCCCACTGCTGCTACTGCTGCTGCTGAGGTCCTGCCTCGACCTCCCCAGAGAACACGGCGGGCCCGAAGCCGCGCGAGGAAGCTCCGACGCCCGAGCCTGGGAACCTTCTTTCCTTTTCCGGGAGAAAGAGAGAAGCGCAGAGAAGACGCCCGCCATCACCACACACACACACACACACACACACATGCGTGCACACACACACACACATGCGTGCACACACACGCGCACACACATGCGTACACACACACACTTTGGAAACTCTTTTTTCTAAAAAAAAGAAAAAGAACATAAAAATGAAAAAACAGACCACCCAGCCCCCACCCGGCCCCACCCGCCCCGCCCCGCCCGTAGCCATACTCGAGCCGGCGCGGCCACGGAGAATGACACTTATCAGTATTGCGAGTAAGCTCGAGCACGCGGGCCGTGGCGTCGGTGGCCCGAGTTCGTCCTCCTCGAGGCGACGCGACCGGCTGGACTCCCCGTGCAGCAGGCGCGCCCGCGTCTCTGTACAGATTTATTTATGTGTAATTTAATGGGAATTGTAAATATGGTGAGTGTCCGGAGCCCCCGCCCCTTTTTTTATTTATCTGGTGACCTTGTTTACCTCTCGCTTAGTGGTTCGACTCTTCCTTTCTTCATGTGACTCTTGCTTCCGGTCTGGGGGTCCGCGGGGGGGGGGCCCTTCCGTGGGCAGCCCTGGACTTAGCCCTGTTGTAGCATGTTAAAGACGACAATGAAACAGCTGAACACTTTTTTTTTTTTTTAAAAAAAAGCCAAAATAAAATTTTATATATAATTAGTATTCCAGTGAGCTTTTTATTGAACCGGGAGAAAAAGTTTTTCTGTTTTTGTTTTTGGAGAAAACGTAAGTGGTTGGATAATCTTCCGACCTCCAGAGTATTTCGGGGAGACGGCGATGAAAGTAACCAACCCCCCGTCTCGTCCCCCTGCCCGGCATTATTTGAGCAATAAATGAAGGTGGTCTCTGAACCAGGGCTAGGCCCTTCGCCCCTCGCGCCCCCTGCCCCCCGCTCTCTTTTTGTTCAGACAACTTCAGGCCTGGGGGACCCCCGGCCTCCCGTGTCCCCACTGCCCGCGTGGGGACAGCTCTCCGCGCGCTGTGACGTGCTGGCAACCATCTCCGTGTTCGTCAATGTATCATAGTCCTTTGTTGCCCAGATAAATAAATATTTGATACGCTTTATGTCGATTTTTTTTTATTCAGTGGCTGTCTTTACCCAGGCGTCTTTTTGTTCCTGGCAGTATTTTTATTCAGAATGGTTACAGTAATTGAGTTTACCTCTCCCTTGGCAATTGTCCCTGCAGTAAGCAGCTGAACCCATGGTTTCCCTCAAGTACAATAAAAACTTACTTTCGACTTGGAGTTCAGAGCAGGGTACCATTTAGGTGTCCCACGGAGCCCGCGCACAGACAAATGGCGCAATAAAGCTCGGGGTGGCCTCTCCGAGAGAGGAGGCTCGCACGGCGACAGGGATGACAGACTGTCTTTTCCCTCCCAGACACATTAATTTTATTATTAAAAATAAAGTTTTATTTTATTTATGTTGATCCTTTAGGTTTTTGTTTGTGTATTGGAGACCCTCGTAGGAAGCAGAGGAAGACTGAGGCCCCGGCAGACCACGCCCCTGCTGCTGCCCGGGCTGTGGGCGGGTGGGCGTGCGTGTGACCCTCTCGCCTCCGTCCTGTCCTGGGTGGGCCACCGTGGGCCAGTCCCGGTGGCTTGGGGAAGAGGGACTCAGGGTGGAAGTGGAGGCACAGCGGGACAGCTGCCTGCCCGTCCCCAGTCTCTCGCTGCTGGCCTTGGCCTTGGCTGTCATGAACCTGCCCTTCCAGGTGGGGGGTGGGGGTTGTTACTGCCCCCATCTTGCGTGTGTGTGTGTGTGTGTGTGTGTGTGAGAGAGAGAGAGACTGTATATGTGTGTGTGAGTGTGTGTATGTGTGTGTATGTGTGTGAGTGTGTGTGATTGTGAGTACATGTGAGTGTGATTGTGTCTGTGACTACGTGATTGTGTGAGTATATGTGAGTGCGAGTGTGTGATTGTGAGTGTATGTGTGTGTATCTGTATGAGTGTGGTGTATATGTATGAGTAAGTGTGTGTGAATGTGATTGTGAGTGTGTGAGTGTATGTGTGTGATTGTGAGTGTGTGTATATGTGTGAGTGTGTGTGAGCGTATGTGTGTGTGTATATGTGTGAGTGTGTGTGTATATGTGTGAGCGTATGTGTGTGTGTGAGTGTATATGTGTGAGTGTGTATATGTGTGAGTGTCTGTGTGTGTGTATATGTGTGAGCGTATGTGTGTGTGTGAGTGTGTATATGTGTGAGTGTGTGTGTGTGTGTGTGTGTGTGTGTGCGCGCGCGCTCTGGCTCACCCCAAGGAAGGACTTTCTGACAGACAAATGGCCAGCTCAGAGCTTTTGCCCCGGGCCTTAGCCCAGTCCCTGCTCTGGGGCGGTGATGGAGGCCGTGGTGCAGCCCCCGAGGGTGGGGAGGCGTGGGTGGGCACTGGGCCGGCTGCAGCCCCCGGCAGAGCTTCCTAATCTCCTTATGGAAGGGGGGGAAATCCATCTCCACAGGCCAATGGGAGCTGCTGGGTCTAAATTCTATTTTCCAAAGCCAGAGAATTCATAACAATGGTGGTTGGTTGCTTGGTTTTTTTTTTTCCTTTTCTTTTTCTTTTTTTTTAAATTTCAAATGGAAAGTGTAGCCTCAGAACGCAACGCGGCAATTGTTTTTTAAAGCGGTTATTTATTATTTCCTAGAGAGACTGGTTAACCGGAACGTAGCTGTAACGGAGTAACCAGGCGCGTGGGCCCCAACCGCGCACACCCCTGGCAGGAAGGGGTGCGAGCGCGAGCGGTGACGCCCTGGGCTTTGTCTCCGAGCTCTTTCCCTGGCCGTGTCCCCGCGTCCCGGTCACGCCGGGCTCTCACCCGCGGCCGCCTTCCCGCCGCTGCTCTCTCCCTGCGACGCCCGGATGCTCCTTTCGGGCCGGGAACCATCTCACTCGACACCGTCACCCGGACCCGGGGCTGCAGCCGCGCGTGGGGCGGGAGGGAGCTGCAGCTCGGGGTCACCAAGGACAAAGCACCGCCAGCCGAGGGTGCCGCTTCCGGGCCCTTCCCTCTCTCCACGGCAGAGCAGCCCGGGATGCTCCGGCCGTGTCCAGGGGCGGAAATTCCGTTGGAGGGCGTCAGGCTGAGCCCGAGCTTGCGCCTTCCTCTGCCGGCCCCCGTGTGCTTCTGCCCCTCAGGGGCTGAGCGGCCGGCGTGGCGCCTTGGGGTGGACCCACACGGGGACAGCTGCTCCGCTAATCACCCCGTTTCCACGGTTTCCACGGGAGTACGGGGGCGGTGGGTGGGCGAGAGGCGCGTCCTCCTCGGAAACCCGCGGCCCTGCCCGGGCCCCTCCCGGATCGAATATTCATATCATTCCGGGTCTTGATGGAACCACCGGCAGGACGGCAATGCCCCGCAGCTGAAATAATATTTAAAATAGAAGGGATTTGACATTTGAGAAGTCAGTGGCTCGAAATACCCAGCTGTACTTAGCTAATTCAGTCCTTAACCTCTGGTTTCAGATAAATCAATTACAGTCGATTCCACTTCAGTTCAGAAGTGTAAGGGGGTTTTAGTTAATTGAATACATTTTATTCACTTGCGAGGAATATTCATTTATCAAAATTCCAAATTCAACGTACATTTCTGGACGACTCGGGCTCCGAGCGAGGCTCGGCGGGGGCAGGGCCTGCCGACTCCCGGCTTCCCCCAATCCTGCCTGAGCATCTCAACGCACCCCCCTGCCTGGGAACAACTCGCCCCGAGCTAGCTTCTCCCCCCAGTCAGAAGTGAGTCCACAGACCGTGCGAGGGGCCGCCCCGCCCCGCCCCGCCCTCCCCCCTACTCGGAAAGGCCGGTGGGCACCACCACTCGAGCTCGTGGCGTGGACTCCGGCTCCAGGCGAGTTTAAGCAGGTTCAGGACAGGGCCGGGGAATCCAGTGCTCAGAAAGAAGTGACTTGAAATTTGAAGAAGAGCAGAGCCGGGTTCCCTCCGCCCCAGGAGCCAGGGCTGGCAGGTCCGGGCGGTCTTGGGGGGCTGTGGGCTGGGGGTCTCCGCGTCCGGAGAGGGGCTGGAAGAACCGGTCCCCGCGAGCAGACTCGGCGCCATTGGCGGTGCTGCTGTTGGGAGCGGAACCGGGTTAATTAGCGTCATTCCCCATCACGGCGCTCGCCTAACGTGTCCGAGGCGGGGCCGCAGCTGCTCGGCTCCCTCGCCCGGCTCCACCGCAGACCCCCAGCTGCCGCGGGCCGGGTGGGGGCGTGGGGGCGACTCTCGCGGCTGCGTCAGAAACCAGGTCAGGGAGGCGGCAGGCCAGGAGGCAGCCGCGGGCCGAGGCAGCAGGAGAGTGTCGGGAGGGAGAGACGACCCCGCCTCTCGGACCCGCACCCGCGGGCGACTCCTCGCTCCTTTCCCAGGCACGGGCCGAGGGGGCGGCCGAGCAGGGCCGCGAGCCCCTTCCCCTTCGCCCCCCAGACCTGCCTGTGGGCCGCGTGGAACGGGAGCCCGGAGGCGCCCGGGTCTACGGGCGCCCGACCCACAGCCCTTGACCTCACGCTGTCGAGGAATGGGGGGCCCTGGGCAGGAGTGGGCACCCCGGGGAGTGGGGGAGGCAGGCGGGCAGGGCGGCCAGGCCGAGGGACAGAGTCGGGCCCCCGGGAGGGGCTGAGACCAGCTCTGCTGCTGCTGCTTGTGCCCGGGTCAGCCCCGTGCTCAAGGCGGCTCCCGGCTCCGTGCTCAGGAGAGAGGGAGCGCGAGACCCCAGCCTCCCTCCCCCCTCAAATCATGGGCCGCTCCCACCCTCACGGCTCCGCTGGGTGACTGATCCCCCAAGCCCGGGGGAAGGGGCTACGGATCTGGGCCAAGCAGGCCGCTGGGGGAGTGAAGGCATGCTGGGGCGTGTGTGTGCATGTGTGTCTGTGTGTGTGCGCGCGCATGTGTCTGTGTGTACGCGTGTATCTGTGTGTGCGTGTGTGTGTGCACGTGTCCATGTGTGTGTGTGCGTGCGGTGTGTGTGTGTGCTTGTGTGTGTGCGTGTGTGCATGTGTCCGTGTGTCTGTGCGTGCGTGTGTGTGTGCTTGTGTGTGCATGTGTGTGTGCACGTGTCCATGTGTGTCTGTGCGTGCGGGGTGTGTGTGTGTGCGTGTGCGTGTGTGTGCATGTGTCCATGTGTCTGTGCGTGCGTGTGTGTGCACGTGTCCATGTGTGTCTGTGCGTGCGGGGGGTGTGTGTATGTGTGCTTGTGTGTGTGCGTGTGCATGTGTGCATGTGTCCGTGTGTCTGTGCGTGCGTGTGTGTGTGCTTGTGTGTGCATGTGTGTGTGCACGTGTCCATGTGTGTCTGTGCGTGCGGGGTGTGTGTGTGTGCGTGTGCGTGTGTGTGCATGTGTCCATGTGTCTGTGCGTGCGTGTGTGTGCACGTGTCCATGTGTGTCTGTGCGTGTGTGCACGTGTCCATATGTGTCTGTGCGTGTGTGTGCGTGTGTGCGTGTGTGTGTGTGTGTGTGTGTGTGTCCCTAAGCGGAAGCTCTGCCATCTCAGGAGAGACTCCCTCTTCTGCCCTCCACCCCCTCTGCCCCCTCTGCCGTCTCTCCGGGTCTGGCCCCTTTCGGGGGAATCTGGCGAATCCGTTTGACTTTCCGTGCTAATGAGTGTCTGCCAGCGGGGCGTGTTCTCAGCAGCCGGGCCGCGCTGTGTCCCGCGCCCTGGTTCTAGGACCCGCGGGCTGGAGGGAGCCTGTCCACGCGGCCCAGCCCCGCTGTTCGTGGGGACGTGAGGCCCCCACGGCCTCGGGGCCAGTGGGCTCACCCCGGCAAGTGTTTGCCCCACTGCATTTCGCTAATATAGCTTAAAAGAATTTTTTTCCCGAGGCGCTGAGTTAACGCTAGATCGAATTTCCCTTTGCTTTGTCAGCTCCCAGTCCCCCTGGGCCCCGCCCTCCCGCTCTGGAACCCCAGGCGGGCAGCGCCTTTGTCCATGGCCTGGGGTGGGTCCCAGCCAGGACCCAGCCCTGCCCCTGCCCCCAGCCCTCCAGAGTCCCCCAAGCCCAAAGGGGCGGGTGGGCTGCAAGTCGGCCTGCGCTGGGCACTCGGGCGGCAGAGGGCCCCGGGGGCCTGTGGCCCCGGCTGCGGAGGGGAGGTGGGGGTCCCCACCGCCCAGGGCTGGGCTCAGGGGGTGGGGCGCAGGCTGGCCTCTCACCCGCCTCCTGCCGCCCCCCGGCCTTGCCCCCGGGGAGGGCGTCAGTCCCCGGCTCTCCTGGGGCCCCTGGTGCTGGCCAAGTCGCTAGAATGGCCTTTACCGCAAGGACGGAAGAGGCGCCCCCAGGCCTCACTGGCCTTTAGGGCTCCCCCTCCTCTCCCTGCCTTCCCTCTCTCCTCTCCCCTGCCTTCCCTTCCCTCTCTCCTCTCCCTGCCTTCCCTCTCTCCTCTCCCCTGCCTTCCTCCTTCCCTCTCTCCTCTCCCTGCCTTCCTCCTCCCCTCTCTCCTCTCCCTGCCTTCCTCCTTCCCTCTCTCCTCTCCCTACCTTCCTCCTTCCCTCTCTCCTCTCCCTGCCTTCCTCCTTCCCTCTCTCCTCTCCCTGCCTTCCCTTCCCTCTCTCCTCTCCTGCCTTCCTCCTTCCCTCTCTCCTCTCCCTGCCTTCCTCCTTCCCTCTCTCCTCTCCCCTGCCTTCCTCCTTCCCTCTCTCCTCTCCCTGCCTTCCTCCTTCCCTCTCTCCTCTCCCTGCCTTCCTCCTTCCCTCTCTCCCCCTCCCTTAGCCTTCCCTTCCCTCTCTCCTCTCCCTGCCTTCCTCCTTCCCTCTCTCCTCTCCCTGCCTTCCCTTCCCTCTCTCCTCTCCCTGCCTTCCTCCTTCCCTCTCTCCTCTCCCCTGCCTTCCCTTCCCTCTCTCCTCTCCCTGCCTTCCTCCTTCCCTCTCTCCTCTCCCTGCCTTCCTCCTTCCCTCTCTCCCATTCCCTTGGCCTTCCCTTCTTGCTTCCCCCTCCCCTCTCCTCTCCCCCTCCCTCCCCCTCTGCAGCCGGGCCGTGGATCTTCCCAGGCTCTCCCGCTTCTCGGGCGCAGCCGGGGGGAAGTGTCGCCCCGGGCCAAACATATGCTTCTCCCTGCGCTAATCCACCTTCCGCGCCGCAGCGTAATTGCCCGAGTGTCCGCGATCCGCCGCTTTGTCCCTCCGGCTCCCGTCAGCCCTGGCACACGCCGTTTCAATCACATCTTCTCCAAAAGCGCCTTTTATCACGTCCTGGGCCCTGCCGGCACCGACCATGGTGGAACCGCCAGGGACGCGTTTGGGAGCCGGGATGGGCGGGGGTGGCAGGGGGGAGAGAGGGAGAGAGAGACAGAGATGGAGAGAGAGAGATGGAGAGACAGAGAGACGGAGAGATGGAGAGACAGAGAGAAAGGAGGACACAGAGAGAGAGAGAGAAAGAGAGAGAGAGGGGGAGGGAGAGAGAAACAGAGACGGAGAGAGACGGAGAGACAGAGAGATGGAGAGATGGAGAGACAGAGAGGAAGAAGACAGAGAGGAAGAGAGAAAGAGAGAGAGGGAGAGAGACAGATAGAGACAGACAGAGAGAAGACACACACAGAGAGGGAGAGAGACAGAGAGAGGGTAAGAGGGGGAGAGAGAGAGGAGGGAGAGAGAGAGAGGGAGAGAGACAGAGAGAGGGAGAGAAGGAGATGGAGAGACAGAGACAGAGAGGGAGAGAGAGAGAGACAGAGACAGAGACAGTGAGACAATGAGAAAAGGCGAGACAGGGAGGGAGAAAAGAAGAGGGAGGGAGAGACAGAGATAGACGCAGAGACAGAGACACACAGGGCGGGAACAGGCAGGGAGGGGGAGGGGAGGAGAGAGAGCCGGGGAGGAGGGGGGAGAGAGGATGGAAAAAGCAGCTCGGCCCCAGGTCAGGTGTAAGGAAGGGAAGGTCAGGGGTCATCGTGGTGGGCAGCATCTCGCCTATTCTCACCGGAACACCTGAGGCCTCAGGGGGCAGGGGGTGCGAGGCGGCCAGCGGGAGAAGCCGGGTCAGGGCAGGGCCGCTCTGGGGGACGCTGAGCCCCGCTCCCCTGAGGCCGGCCTCCTCACAGCAGGGCTTGGGGTGCGGGGACCCTCCTGGCCCCGGCCCGGGTCCCATTTTCAGGTCCCAGGAAGCCGGGCTCAGTGACCCCAGGACCTGCCCCGGCTGCCCAGGGCTCTGGCTTTGCCTCGAGGACGAGCGTGGACCAGGGGCCCCTGGAGGGGGGAGCCGGAGCTCTGACGCCGCTCCCCAGCGCCCACCAGCCCCACCCCTGCCTGCTGGGAGGGTCGCAGGGTGGAGGGGGGCGCTGCTTGTGGGGGCCAGGAGCGGACTGGGCAGTGCGGCTGGGGGGGTGGCTCTCCGGGGACGGGTGGACGGCTGGACAGATGTGATGTGGGGGCTGCAGGCGCGGGAGGCCCGGAGACCTGCTGGGCGGGACGGGAGGGGGTTGGTCCGTCTGGGGTTCCGGGGGCCTTGGGGGGTCCTTCGGAGCTAGAGGCCCCCAGGGAGCGAGCGACTCCTTCGTCATTCCTGGGCAGGGGAGACCCTCGGAAGGGGCCACGCTGGGCTCAGAAACCAGCTTCCGCCTGCAGCAGCACGTCAGTCTGTCTGTCTGTCCGTCCGTCTTTCCGGGACAAAGTTCTCTTTGGTGCCACTTGCGCTCAACAAAAGACAAACAGGAACAAACACCGAACCCAAGCGAACAAACAAGCAAGGAACTTGGGAGCCCGGGGCGGGGGGGGGGGGGGGGCGGGGGGGGTGCGGGGTTGTGGGAGATGGAGCTGGGGTCTGGCGGGGACACGGCGGCACTGTCCAGTGGCTGCAGCTGGGCCTGTCGCTGCCCGCTCGGCCCTGCGGACCCTGGTCCCGAGGGGGCTGCCTGGGCCCGAGGCCCGAGAGGCCTCGGGCGGGCGGCGGAGGAGGCCGTCCGTCACCTGTAGGGGGGGGGACGCCTCCTGCCCCCCTCCGGCCCACAAGTGGCAAACAAGGACCCCCATTCACGGAGCCAGCACAGCCACCTTCTTCTCCTACTTATGCAAATACTAAATTGAATCAGCGGCTCTGGGGAGGCCGGCAGGGCGGACCGAGTCCAAGGAAATTGATTCCAACAGTCCGTTCGCCGGCGCTGGGCTGTCTGTGCGTCTGGAGACACAAATGCATCTTGTTGGAGCGGGGAGAGAAGTGGTGGACGGCCTCCTCCCGCGCCCCTCGGGCTGGGGCAGGGGCCCTGGCGGCCGTCTGGGGGGGCGCGGGCCGGGCCTCGGGCTAGCCGGGAGCGCCTTCAACGGCGGGGGGGCGGGGTTTCCAGTCGGGAGGGCGGGCAGCCCCCCGCGCCCTGGCGGGGCAGAGCCGCCAGCCAACCTGGGGGTGTGCCCTGCACTGGCCAGGCCCAGGGACTCAGTGTCCAGACGAGGCCAGGCGATGGGGAAGGTTTGGGGGCTCCTGGGAGAGCAGAGGGGCGAGGGGCGTCAGCTCCCCAGAAGGTACCGCGTCACCTTCACCGTTTTTTTAAATTTTATTTGCATCCTCCCCTCAAAGGATTTAACACCTGAAACGCATCCCGCATCCCCGGGGCCGGTGGATGCGCCTTTGTCTGGAGAAGGAGCTGGGTCCTGGGGGGTCTCGGATTCGGGGTGGGGGGGACGGTGTCCCGGAGAGGACGCGCGCGCCCCCGGGACAGGCCGCGCCAGGGGCTCAGGGAACAAACGCGGCGACGTCAGCCCCGCACAAGGCGCCCCCCAGGCGCTGCGGGCCGGGGTCAGCGCGCAGCTGCGCCCCGCGGGGTCCTCCCGTCCCGGCCTGGCCGCGGGCGAGGCCCCGGCGCCCCCGATAACGGACTTAGCGGCGCGCCCCGCGCGGCGCAGACGCCGGTAATGAGCGCGCAGACGTGGCGCCTCGGCCGGGAAGGGGGGAAGCGGCGCCCCGTCCCCGCGGGGCCGGGGGTCCCTCCCCAGCGGCCTCCCCAGCCCCCGGCCCCCAGCCGCCGCCTGGAGCCCCCCGCCCCGCCCCGCACCCCCCTGCCCGCACCCCTGGACCCCGCGCCCCGAGGATTTCTGGGCAGTTGCAGTTGATAAATTTCTGGTGTCAAGATTTGGGAGGGGGCGGGAGCTCGGGAGAGACAAGATATTAGCTCCAATCTCATAATCTCTTAATCACATTACACTTTGAGCGAGCCTGTGTGATTTCACCCACCAACGATTTATTTAAGCATCGGGAGTGCCAATTACTCGGCTCTGTCCGCAAACACCGGGGTGGGGAGGGGGCGGGCGGGAGGCTCTGGGCTGTACCAGCCCTGGGGTACGGGGCGGCGGCAGCATCTCTCCCCCTGTCACGGCAGGATTCATCTGTCGCGAGACCCCCGCCCGCATGCCCGAGGGCCGCAGGGAAGCCCCCCCTTCCCCGGGGACGGGACCGCGTCCCCCGGCCTGTTTTCTGGGCTTTCACGGACTTCAAGGCGGACACAGATGCGGGTGGAAGGAGCCGGCGGTGGGGGTGGGGGGAGGCCCGGGCAGCTCAGCACAAAGCCCATCGCACACACACAAAAGGCGTGTGTGGGGCAGAGCCGGACCCGTGTCCAGCGGGCCAGGTGTCTGAATTATTGATGAGCCGCGTGTCTCAGGGCTGGGACAGGCGGCCGCTGGGGGGACATTCTGCGCCTTCTCCGCGTCCTGTCCACCGCTCACCTGCTGGACACCGCCCGGGCGCTGGGCGGGCTGGGGGGCCCCACTCCAGTCCTGTGGGGTCCCGGCCAGGAGGGGCGGCCCCCGGTCTCTTGTTGGTAGGGCTCCAGGGGCTCGGGCTGGCGGGTAGGAGGCCCCACTCCGGGCGGGCCCCAGGGGGAGTGGGGAGACCCTGCCCTCAGGGGAGGGCCTGGAGTTTCCCTGCACAGCCCCCTGGGCCGGACCCCCGCGGCTCTGTGGGTCTCCTGCTCCGGCTCCCGCTGTCTCTTGAACACTCCCAGGGCTCGCAGCCGCGCCCCTGCTCCCTCTCCCCTGGGGTTCCCAGGGCTGCCTTCCGGGAGCTTCCAGAGGAGTACCCCGCTTGGCGGATGGGATTGGGGGCCTGCCACCGAGCAGAGCCCCTGAGCTCGGCCCCACCTTGCTGTGAGGTGGGCCCTGAAGGCCCGGGGCGCCACTCGGGGGACACAGCTGGTTTGCAGATGGATGCTGGGCCCAGCGGTTCGGTTCTTTCCTCCTCCCACCGCCCCTCCTGGCTCCTGGGAGGGGCCCGGCACTGTCCCGTCTGTCCCAGCTGCTGTGTCCGCCTGGGAGCTGGGGCCCGCGGGTGGGTTCCCGCTTCCCCCAGCCTTCCTGGCATGGTGAGGCAGGACCGACACAAAGGCGGTTCCAGCGCGCGGCTAAGTGGGCCTGTCCCCACTGTCCCGGGGTGGATGCGGACCCTCTGTTCATCCCCTAGGGCGCAGGGAAGGACAAAGGACCCATAAAAAATCCACACAAAAATATCAGCTTGACCCCCAAAAGAGCACTGTTTAATGAGGTGGAAAATTCTTCCACACAAATTGCTTTTTCTACTACTTTATGAGAGTTCATAAATGTTAATGAAATCCAGTTACCAAAAAAGTGGCATATATCACGACGCTGAGGGGAGGGGACACGGAGGGGGGGGCTGGGGGCCACTGCCTAATTAAAACCCCTCGGCCACCGCCCTGGCCATCTGGGCTTCCTGGATACAAGCTGCAGCTCAAGACGCCTCGCCCTGACTATTTGGGGAAGCCCCTCCAGGGTGCCTTCTGATAGGGCTTCCAGACACGCCCTCCCCTTCCTTCCTTCCTCCCTCTCTCCCTCCCTCCCTCCCCTCCCCTCCCCTTCCCCTTCCCTTCCCTTCCCCTCCCCTTCCCTTCCCTTCCCTTCCCTTCCCTTCCCTTCCCTTCCCTTCCCTTCCCTTCCCTTCCCTTCCCTCCCTCCCTCCCTCCTCCTCCTTCCTCTTCCTTCCTTCCTTCCTTCCTTCCTTCCTTCCTTTCCTTCCTTCCTTCCTTCCTTTCTTCTTCCTTTCCTCCCTCCCTCCCTCCCTCCTTCCTTCCTTCCTTCCTTTCCTCCCTCCCTCCCTCCCTCCCTCCCTCCCTTCCTTCCTTCCTTCCTTCCTTCCTTCCTTCCTTCCTTCCTTCCTTCCTTCCTCCCTCCCTCCCTCCCTCCCTTCCTCCCTCCCTCCCTCCCTCCCTCCCTCCCTCCCTCACTTCCTCCCTTCTTCCCCTCCCTCCCTCCCTCTCTCCGTCCCTCCCTCCTCCCTTCCTCCCTCCCTCCCTCCCTCCCTCCCTTCCTCTCTTCTTCCCCTCCCTCCCTCCCTCCCTTCCTTCCTTCCTTCCTTCCTTCCTTCCTTCCTTCCTTCCTTCCTTCCTTCCTTCCTTCCTTCCTTCCTTCCTTCCTCCCTCCCTTCCTCCCTTCCTCCCTTCCTTCCTCCCTCTCTTCTTTCCCTCCTTCCCTTCCCTCAAACGTCACACGTGGGCTGACCATCCCTGTCCCTCTGAGTCTGTCACGTGGCCATCTCCCAGTGGGCATTCAGTAGCTGTCCACGCTGCCTGCTAAGTGGCCACTGGATGCCCACTGGCAGGAGCCGGGAGCTTAGCAGACAAGCTCCTGGGGGCATCTCAGAGGGACCAAACCCACCAGGGCCGGGCAGTTGCCTCTGTTGCGGGGACCAGGCTGGCCCAGTCGTGCCCCCCTCCCCCACCTGGATGCTGGACCTCGGCTGGTGGGGGGACAGGAGGGGCCGCAGGAGCCTTCTCTTCAGCCCCTCACTGCTCTGGGCCCCTGCCCTCAGGGAGGCCAGGGACGGGGCACCCCAGTTTCCCCGCGGCCTCGCTGCTAACAAAGGCTTGGAGCAGGGAATGGTTGTCTTCCTGAGGCCGCAGGGAACGTGGGGGCCACACGTGGCATGGGCAGCACCTCGGAGCTGAGGTCAAATACGTAGTTTGGGTGTGTAGGGCCCAACCCTGCAGTGCTCAGGGTCACTCCCGGCTCTGTGCTCAGGGCTGACTCCCAGCTCTGTGCTCAGGGCTCACTCCCGGCTCTGTGCTCAGGGCTCACTCCCAGCTCTGTGCTCAGGGCTCACTCCCGGCTCTGTGCTCAGGGCTCACTCCTGGCTCTGTGCTCAGGGCTCACTCCCGGCTCTGTGCTCAGGGCTCACTCCTGGCTCTGTGCTCAGGGCTCACTCCTGGGTATGTGCTCAGGACTAACTCCTGGGTCTGTGCTCAGGACTTACTTTTTTTTTAATGATACTGAGATTTTTATTTTTTTAAATTTTTCTTTAAGTTTTTATTTTATTGAATCACCGTGAAAAAAAATACAAAGCTTTCAGGCTTAAGTTTCAGTCATATAATGATTGAACCTCCATCCCTTCACCAGCGCACATGTCCCACCACCAGAAACCCCAAACCCCCCTCCCACCCAGCCCCCACCTAAGTAGCTGATGATCTTCACTTGATTCTCTCTATACTTTGAATACTTCAATATTTTATTTATTTATTTATTTAGCTTTTTGGGTCACACCTGGCGATGCTCAGGGGTTACTCCTGGCTCTTCACTCAGGAATTACTCCTGGCCATGCTCAGGGGACCATATGGGATGCTGGGAATCGAACCTGGGTCGGCCACGTGCAAGTCAAACGCCCTCCCTGCTGTGCTATTGCTCTAGCCCCTGAATACATTCAATATTTCAATAGAGAACTCACTATTATTGTTTGGAATTTCCCCCAACAAGCAGGCCTGCTGAAAAGGCATCATTTAATAATTTCTTTTATTGCTGAGAATGAAGGCTCCATAAACTCACGAAGCCACGACAGTGGCCGCGCGGTTTTGGATTTCTGATATTTTAGCTCAGTTCACAGTCCAAATGTATTGCCGTAAGAAGCCGCTCTGGGGGCCAAAATGGGTTAGAAGGTCTCTGGAATCAAAGTCTTTAGGAGCAGAGGGTCCGTTTCGCGCTCAGCACCTCCAGATTTATCTGGGCTGAGGGCGTGTTGATAACGCCCACTTCCCATGATTGTCTATGAGCCACAAACTGCAAAAGCCGTATACCTCTGGGTTAGGAGTCTTAGAAGGTGGCTCCCGCCACATGGATATTGCTGCTGCCACCATTTTCCGTGCAGAAAAACAGGGTGGAGAGGAAAAGTCCATCCCCGGGCAGCACAGAGTTGTAGCCCAGCTCACAGTCCCAGTGCATTGCCGTAAGAAGCCGCTCTGGGGGCCAAAATGGGTTAGAAGACTTCTGGAATCAAAGTCTTTAGGAGCAGAGGGTCCCACTTTTTTTTTTTAAATGTAGGAGTACTGCTGTTTATTCAGCCATTGACTAAGCTGATTGAATTGGGCATGAGCTCCACATTACTTTTTTAAATTATTATTAAAATTTTTAAATTTGAATATCTGTGAGTGAGACCATTACAAAGCTGTTCATGATTGGGTCTCAGTCACTCAATGATCCAGCACCCATCCCTCCACCAGTGCACATCTCCCACCACCAATATTTCCCATTTCCCCCCAGCCATCCCCCACCCCCCCCCCCCACAGCCTCCCTCTATGGGAGCACTTTCCTTCCTGCTCTCTCTCCCTTCCCTCTTGTGCATCATGGTTTGCAATACAGGTGCTAAGAGGTCACGGTGTTGGTTCAGGGCACTTGGTATCTTTACTGGGACGGTAAGGCTGGAGTAGCTTTTTTACTGGGTAGCAGCTTTGGGGTGTGGCTGTGACTGCCGAGGCTTCCGGAAGTACAGGGAGGTGGGGGGAGGTAGCCCACCATGCGCCTGAGGAAGCCTGGAAATTGCAGTCACAAAGCCCGCATACCCAAAATTCCAGCAGATTATCTCTTGGTGAGGTCCATCCTGAGACAGTGGAGTCAGGCCGGGGGTATGGCAGCGATTTTGGATTGTGGAAGCAAGCGGCTGCCGGGGCTCTGCTTGGGTGGGCACAGGCCAACCCGCCCCCTTCCGATTTACCCTGGTCTGTTCAGTCATGCACGGGTCCGAGCTTAGTTGCGGCTTTTGATCTCTTTCGAGGTGTATTTCTGGGTCTCTGAAGCAAGGCTGGCAGTAGAGCTCTCAGGCCGGCGCTGGAGTTGGTTCCTGGGGTGACTGCCAGTGCTGCCAGGAGTATCGGGAGGTGGGGGGAGGTAGCCCACGCCAACTCTGGGAAAGCCTGGAGGTTTCAGCAGGACTTACTCGTGACTCTATGCTCAGGGATCACTCCTTGTGGTGCTCGGGTACCACTGGGGGTTCCAGGGATCGAGCCCGGGTCAGCTGTGTGCAGGGCCAGCGCTGTTCCCTCTGCACTACCCCTCAGGCCGACTAATACTCCATCTAAACATTTATAGAGAAAAAAATATTTTCTTTTATTTTTTCCTTTTTTTTTTACTTTTTGGGTCACACCCGGCGATGCTCAGGGGTGACTCCTGGCTCTGCACTCAGGAATGACTCCTGGCGGTGCTTGGGGACCATATGGGATGCTGGGGATCGAACCCGGGTCGGCTGCGTGCAAGGCAAAGCCCTCCCCACTGTGCTATCGCTTCAGCTCCCTTTCCCCTTTCTTTTTGTGAGAAGAGGAAGTTTGTTTAGGGAGAAAGGGAGAGTGGAGGGAAGCTGAGCTGCCCTAAGGGACAATGAGGGAAAGTCCATTTTAAGGAAGTTAAGAAGTGAGGGCTGAGGGATTCTACAGCAGTTAAGGCGTTGGCCTTGCCTGGATCCGGGTTCAAGCCCCAGCACCTCCTCAGATGCCCTAAGCACCGTCAGGAGTGATACCTGAGCACAGAGCCCGGAGTGGCCCCCTGGGTCTGCTGGGTGAGGTGCTGGTTCGATTCCTGCCTCCACACGGGCCCCCGACTACCCTGGATGTGTGTGGCCCAGGGACCAAGAGCCCAAACGAGCAACCAGACTCAGAGGGAGAATATCTGGACGGCCAGGTGTGGTTGTGTCTGTTTGTTTACCTATTTGTTGGTCTTTTGGGTCACACCTGGCCATGCCCAGGGCTGACCCCTGGCTCTGCACTCAGGAATGACTCCTGGCGGTGCTCGGGGGACCCTCTGGGGTGCCGGGCTGGAACCCGGGTCAGCCGCGTGCAAGGCAGACGCCCTCCCCGCAGTGCTCTCGCTCCGGCCCTGTTTGTCTTTGGGCCACTCCCAGGCATGCTCAGGCCCGACCCCCGTCTCTCTTCTCAGGGTTCACTCCTGGCGGTGCTCGGGGGACCGTGTGGGATGCGGGGGATCGAACCCGGCTTGGCTGTGCGCCGGGCAGGGCCCTCCCCGCTGGACCGTCTGCCCGGGCTCCGGGTGGCTGTTCCGTGTTGACTCTCCTGTGGGCACAGAGGCTCAGGGGCCGCTCCTGGCAGGTGCGTGTGAGCGGGGCTGAGTGTGCTTGGGGGGTGCCAGGCTGGTGCTGACCCCGCGCCAGCTCTCGGCCCCTCGTGTCTGCCTGACGGGTCCTCAGGGTCATGCTAAACACGGAGAGTGCGTGTGAGTGTACATGAGTGTGTGTCTGTGAGCGTGTATGAGTGTGAGTGTGTGAGGAGTGTGTGTGTGAGTGTGTATGTGTGCTTGTGTGGTGTGAGTGGGTATGTGCGGGTGTGTGCGTGCAAGAGTGAATGTGTTTGAGGAGGGAGAGTGTGTGTGAGTGTCAGTGTGCATGTGAGTGCATGTGTATGTGTGTATGTATGTGTAAGTGTGCATGTGTGCACGCATGTGTATGTATGTATAAATGTGCATGTGTGCATGTGTATGTGTGTAAGTGTGCATGTGTGTGCACGTGTATGTGTGTAAGTGTGCACGTGCATGTGTATGTATGTGTGTGTGCATGTGTGTGCATGGGTATGTGTGTAAGTATGCATGCGTGTGCATGTGTATGTGTGTGTAAGTGTGCATGTGTGCATGTGTGTGAGTGAGTGTGTATGAATATGTGTGAGATCATGTGTGGCTGTGTGTGAGTGTGACTCTGTGTGAGTGTGACTCTGTGTGTGTGTGTGTGTGAGTGTGTTTGGGGAGAGGCTACTCCGAGCTCTGTGCTTGGGTGGGGTCACTCCTGGGGTGCTCGGGGGTCCCTGGGATGCCTCCTGCCGTCAGCCCTCGGCCCAGCCCCTGCCCCTCCCTCCACGGCTCGTCCTGCTGTGGGAGAAGAGACGTTTCTTCTCTGTCCCGACCCAGGGCCGTTCCTCTGTCCGGGGGTGCTGGGCCTCCTCTCCCGCCACGGACACGGGGCCGGGGGACGTGCAGGCTCTGGCCACGGCCCCTTCCCTCCTCTGCACGGCCCCACGCTCGGCTGCCCCAGCCCAGGCTCGAGGGCCAGCGTGTCCAGGGGGGCTTTGGGCCGTGCCTTCCCCCCGAGCACGGTCTCGGGCCCCCTGGGCTGGCTGGGGCCATGGTCTCGGGCCCCCCTGGGCTGGCTGGGGCCGTGGCCTCGGGGCCCCCTGGGCTGGCTGGGGCCGTGGTCTCGGGCCCCCCTGGGCTGGCTGGGGCCGTGGTCTCGGGCCCCCCTGGGCTGGCTGGGGCCGTGGTCTCGGGCCCCCCTGGGCTGGCTGGGGCCGTGGTCTCGGGGTCCCCTGGGCCTGCTGCTGGTGGCCACTGTTCCGTGGGAGCTGGTCATGCAGCCGCCGGGCCCTTTGTGCCTCTCTGGCCACCCTGTCGGTGCTCAGGGGTCCCTCTGGGTGGCCCAGGGAGCCTGCAGGCGCCAGGGTCAGACCCAGTGCCTGACGCTGCTCCCTCCCACCTCTGGCACCCAGAGACCCGCTTTAGTTCCAGGACTGGGCGTTTGTCTCCACACAGGAGCCAGGCTTGGTCCTGGCACTGCTCGGTCCCCCTGAGCACAAAGCCGAGAGTAGCCCCCGAGTAGTCCCCGAACCACCGAGTAAATATGTTTCAAGATGTTTAAATGTTTTCCGTTTCCTTCAGAAGGTCCGGTGTCGGCTTAACTGAGTCATGGTCAGACTATTCTTTGTGGGTTTGTCTTGTTTGGCTTTTTGGGTCCCACCCGGCGATGCCCAGGGCTGACTCCCGGCTCTGCACTCAGGAATTGCTCCTGGCGGTGCTCGGGGGACCCTATGGCATGCTGAGACTTGAACCCGCGTCGGTCCCGTGCCAGGCAGACGCCCTCCCCGCTGTGCTGTCGCTCGGCCCTAGACTATTCCCCAAACTCACTCTCTGGAGAGCAGCTTCCCCGAGACGCGGATGCGGAGTTCAGGAGTAAGCTGGCAGTGCTCAGGAGCCAGAGGACAAATCTAAGGGAGAAATTAATCCTGTGAGTTCCACTGGGTCTCTGCTTAGTGAGAGAGGCGTCAGCAGGACCGGGCGTCTCGCTGGGAACCTCACGCCTGGGTCCCGGCCTTGCATGTCTCCTTCCCTCCTTCCTTCCTCCTCCCTCCCTCCCTCCCTCCCTCCCTCCCTCCCTCCCTCCCTTCCTCCCTTCCTTCCTTCCTTCCTTCCTTCCTTCCTTCCTTCCTTCCTTCCTTCCTTCCTTCCTTCCTTCCTTCCTTCCCTCCTTCCTTCCTTCCCTCCTTCCTTCCTTCCCTCCTTCCTTCCCTCCTTCCTTCCTTCCTTCCTTCCTTCCTTCCTTCCTTCCTTCCTTCCTTCCTTCCTTCCTTCCTTCCCTCCCTCCCTCCCTCCTTCCCTCTTTCCTTCCTTCCTTCCTTCCTTCCTTCCTTCCTTCCTTCCTTCCTTCCTTCCTTCCTTCCTTCCCTCCCTCCCTCCCTCCTTCCTTCCCTCCTTCCTTCCCTCCTTCCTTCCTTCCCTCCCTCCCTCCTTCCCTCCTTCCTTCCTTCCTTCCTTCCTTCCTTCCTTCCTTCCTTCCTTCCTTCCTTCCTTCCTTCCTTCCTTCCTTCCTTCCTTCCTTCCTTCCTTCCTTCCTTCCTTCCTTCCTCACTCCTGCTCTCTTCCTGTCACCCCTAAGCCTTCTCTGGATCAAAGCTGGGTCAGGCGTGAGCAAGGCAAATGCTGTACCTGCCGTGCTGTCTCTCTGGTCTCTCTATTAGTTTTTACATTAAAAATAAAAACATTTTGGGGCTGGAGTGATAGCACAGAGGGTAGGGCGTTTGCCTTGCACGCGGCCGACCTGGGTTCAAATCCCAGCATCCCATATGGTCCCCTGAGCATGGCCAGGGGTAATTCCTGAGTGCAGAGCCAGGAGTAACCCCTGTGCATCGCCAGGTGTGACCCAAAGAGCAAAAAAAAAAACCCCAAAAAAACAAAAAAACATTTTTGTTTAATTACTAAGTTTTTGTTTTGTGGGGCCACACCTGGCGGTGAGTCGGAGGGTCTTCCTGCCCCGGGTGCGGAGGGACCCCCTGGCATTGTGGGGGATGGACGCTGCGGGGGACAGAACCGGGTGGGCCGTGTGTCACTAGTGAGTGCTGTCCCCCCCAGTGGCCATGCCCAGGGCCTTGCACGCGCTTCTCCTGAGCCGTGACCCGCCAGGACAGCAAATGCTCGTGACACGGGGGGAGCCTCAGGGTCTGTCCACCGTCTTGGCGCCGGGCCCGTGTGCAAAGGCCGGGCCCTTCCGGAGTGTCCCGGGGCTGAGCCAGGGTTGCTCACCCGGTGCTGTCTGTCCCCCCCCCCGCGACCCCCCCAGCTTTCGACTCCCCCGGGGCCACGGGGGGGGGAGGAGAGAAGGCCCCTCCCCCTCCCCACTGCTCCCTGGGTCCAACCTGGCCCCGCAGAGACGAAAGGTCAGGAAAGGGCCATTGCTCCAAAACCCAGGAGCTGAGCCCAGAGACTCCGCCCCGTGGCCCACACCGTCCCCCCAGGACACGTGTGTTCTGTGTTCACTGCGGCCGGTTCACAGGCAGAACACGCGAGAAGAGGGAGAAACCGTGTTGCAGAGACACCAGGACAGGACTCGGGCGTGGGGAGAGATGGAGGCAGGTGTCAGCACGTGGGCTGGAGGGGTCACGGGAGAGACGCAGCCCAGTGTGTGGGCATGGGTGTCCGCACATGCGTGCGTGTGTCTGAGTGTGTGCTTGTGAGTAGTGAGCATGCATTATGATGTGTGTGCGAGTGTGCATGTATGAGTGTACATGTGTGCAGGTATCTGTGTGTGAATGTGCACGCATGTGTGCATGTGTGTCTGCTGTGTGTATCTGAGTGTCTGCATGTATGTATGTTATGTATGTGCACTGTGTTACTGTGTGCATGTGTGTGCATGTGTCTGAGTGTGTGCATGGGTAAATGTACATACATGTGTGTGAGTGTACTTGTGTATACTGTTTCTGCTTCTGTGTGAATGTGTGTGCATGTGTGCATTACATGAACATGTGTGCATGTATGTATGCTGTGTGTCTGAGCATGCATGCATGCACGCATGTATACTGTATGTGTATCTGAGTGTGTGCATGTGTGAATGTGCATACATGTATCTGAGTGTACACATGCGTATACTGTGTGTGCTTATGTGTGAATGTGTGCATGTATCTGCGTATGTGTGCTTGTGTGCGTGCATGCATGTGTGCATTACATGAACATGTGTGCATGTATGCATGCTGTGTGTCTGAGTGTGCATGCGTGCATTCATGTGTACTGTATGTGTGTCTGAGTGTGTACACATGTGTGTGAATATACATACATGTGTCTGAGTGTACACGTGCATATACTGTGTGTGTGAATGTGTGTGCATGTGTCTGAGTAGATGTGCATGTGTGCCTCTGCATGCATGCATGTGTGTGCATGTGCGTGCATGTGTGTGTGCTGTGTGAGTGTGCATGTGTGAGTGTGTGCATGAATGTGACCGTGAGTGCATGTGTGCGTACTGTGTGTCTGAGTGTGCATGTGTGTGTTCATGTGTCTGTACATGCCGTGAGTGTGTCTGCGTGTTTGCGTGTCTGTGTGCACACGGGTGTGGTGTGATGATTTTGTTTGGGGAAGTTCTGAATGAAAAATAATTAAACCCTGAATGTGCCTCCAAATGTCAGACTCAAATTCCCTCCAGTGATCAGTTCTGCGCCCCGGGGCGGCGGGTCACGGTGCCGGGCAGGAGGGAGCAGCTGGGAGGGCATCTTGGACCCCAGGGCCGCGGCTCCTGCCAGCCCAGCACCCCCCGTGCTCTGACAAAGCATCTCCCAGACCTCGGAAATGTGGCCGCTGCCAGGCAATTAGCTTGTCCGCAGGCCAGTCCTGCGTCGCCCAGGCCCGGCTTCCATCACGATTCCAGGGCCCGGCAGCCCCAGCCGCTGCGGGATAATTAAAAGTTCCCCCCCTCCTGCCCCAGGCCAGGCCGCAGCCCGGGAGGACCCTGGCCGGCTGCGGGACCAATCGATCAGCTGATTAACCCCGGGCGGTGATTGGTGAGGGCTGATTGCGGCTGCACTAAAGAACTCTCTGGCCAGGGGCACGGAGCAGCGGCCTCTGTGCGGGGAGGGGAGGGGGCGCAGACCTCTCCTCCCCACGCCCCTGCCCGGGCTCCAGGCCTGCAGGCAGGGGAGAGCAGCAGGGGCTTGGGGCGCCCCTACCCGGCCGGGAGCTCGGGGGCGCCAGCGGGAGGCGCAGCTGCCGGCCTCTCGGGCTTGCGGCCGCCCTGTCCTCCCCAGACAGCCGAGCGGGGGGCGCCGGGCTCTGGTGGCTCTTGGTGTCAGGCTGGGCCCCCCCGTGGGAGGCTTCTCCCCTGGAACCGCGTGGGGGGGCAGAAGTTTCTGGAACCAGAGCTGTGTGTCTCAGCTTCCGCTCTGAGAGGCGGTTGCGATGGAGAGGGCCCGGGTGCCGGTCACGCCGGGGGACAAAGGCTCAGCTGGACGGAGCAGAGCGCAGGGCCCCCCCCAGGACGTCTCCTCACCCCCAGGGCCCAGGGCCCAGTGTCCGCCCAGGGCCGGGCCTGCTGCCCACGCATACCACACCGCAGTCTCGCGAGTCATACACCGACACGCCAGCGCACCTGCTTGCTGGGCCCCAGCAGGTCCCGGGCGCTGTGGAGCGTGGCCGTGGCCGGGTGGCCGTGGCCGGGACCGTGCTGGTCCCCCCGGGAATCGTCTCCGTCAGCCTGGGGCAGCCTTGCCGGGCTTGGCTTCGCAAGCTGGAGAGAGGGGGGCCAGGGCCCGGCCAGCCGCCCGCAGCCCCAGCCGGGGCTCCCCGGAGCTGCAGAGGGGGGCGCCCTCCCCTCCTCGGGGGTCTCCCCGGAGCTGCAGAGGGGGGTGCTCTCCCCTCCTCGGGGGTCTCCCCGGAGCTGCAGAGGGGGCACTCTCCCCTCTCCCCTCCTTGGGGGTCTCCCCGGAGCTGCAGAGGGGGGCGCTCTCCCCTCTCCCCTCCTCGGGGCGCGGCCGTCTGCCGCGGCTCCCTAATGAGCCAGCCGGTGTTTAACAGTAAAATATGGTTATGGCCTTAAATGCAGGCTACATTTAACAACCGTATATTGATTTTTCTTGTAATTTTATTTCCACGAGCATTTCTGGTTTCTTAATTAGTAGCCTTTTAGAGAGAGATTTAACATTCTCTCTACCAGAGGGCGAGGATGCAGCCTCCCGGGCGGGGGGGCGTGGAGAACATTCTAGAGCGGCGAGGATCTCGGGCCGGCACGTCTTGTCTGTCTGTCCCGCGGGCCAGGCCAGGGCAGGCCGGCCGAGGTGCCCCCTGCACGCCGGGCGCTAACGGGAAGACGCCTCCCCGACTTCCCCTGCGTTCCTTATTAAACCGAAGCGTTTTATTAAATGAGCGTGACTCATGCAGGATGTCACCATAAATCACCGGCTGCTTTACAAACTCAATAACTGGGCTTCCTGCTCCGAGGAGGCTGAGCACACCTTGAATTATTCACACGCGGGCCTCAAGGCGGGCCTTTGATGATGATCTAAACAGTGTGGAGACAAAGCGCCCTCAGCTGAAGCTTATTGACTCTAATTACCATTTGCCACAGGAAAGGGGGGGGCAGGGACAATCGAGTGGGAGGAGAGTGGGGAGCCCGGGCCCACACGCACCCTAATCCTCTTCCTATTCCCCCCCTTGCCGGTTCCCTCTCTTTTGGGGGTCCTGGAGGATCCCTTCCCTGGACAGGCCCTCGGGAGCGGGGGGGGGGGGGTGAGGGCGGGGCCGGGCGTCTTCGAGATGCAGGGGTGTGGGGGCAGAGTGTGCTGGAGACCAGCCACCTCCCCTGCGGCCATCGGCACCTCGTCTGTCATAGGTTGGGGGCCAGTGGGGGCGGGGCAGCCCCTCAGCCCCCCCCCCAGCTGTGGCCCTTCCCCGGGGCGGTGGGGGCTGGCTCCCGTGACTGGGTGGACGCCAGGGCCCGGCCCGGCCTCTCACAGGCCAGCGCCTCCCGGGGGTGTGTGTGTGCTCTGGGCCCGGGCCCTGGCCCCCTGCAGAAGGGGTCCATGGGGTCAGCCGCAGCCTCCCTTCTCTCCAGCCGCCCCTTGAGTGGACCCCGCCCCAGCAGGGGGAGACCCGCCCTGGGGCCCTCGGTGGCTGCTTCCCTGGAGGGTCCTGGCGGGGCTGCCGGGCTCAGAGGGGCCGTGGGGGCACCGTGGGGAGAGGCCTGGGCTCCCCTGGGCATTCCTGTGGCCTGTCCAGGGTGAGGGAGGCAGGGGCTGTGCTGCTCGGGCTCCCTTCAGGGGAGGGGGGAGGGGAGGGGAGGGGAGGGGAGCCAGCCTCCCCCACCCCGCTCTTGGTAGGAGTTTCTGCTCCTTAGTCTTGGTGGGAAGGCGGCTCAGGGGGAGCGAATGTGTGTGTGTGTGTGTGTGTGTGTGTGTGTGTGTGTGATTGTGTGTGAGCGCATGTGTTCACGCATGTGCATGTGTGCCTGTGTGCATGTGCACGCATCTGGTGTCCATGCTGTATGAGCACAAGCATGCATGGTGTGGTTCGTGCATTTGCTCCATGGGCGTGCATGGGTGTGCTGGTGCACACGAGTCTGCATATGAACACATATGCACACGTGTATCCACCATGTGCTCACCTGTTCATGAGTGAGTGTGCATGCCCCCACGTGGCTGTGTGCACACACTGTGTGCAGCCACGTGCACACATGTGTACGCTGCTGTGGAGCATGCTCAGGGATGCGCACACCGCTGTGGACAAGTGAGTGATCACACGCATGGAACATGTACACCACAGACACAAGCAACAGGCATACGTCACGTGTGCACGGAACATGCCTGTTTGGTGTGCATTGTGCATGCTTGTGAACTAGTGTGCACGCTCATGCTAAGTGCATGTGCACTGCACATATAAGTGCGTGTGTGTGTGGCCACACGTGTTTGCACACTCTGGGCGTGTGAATGCAGGAGGGTGGGTAGGGTGAGCCCCGTGTTCAGGCCCTGAGGGGCTCGGGTGCCGCCCTCCCCTCCCCTCCCCTCCCCTCCCCTCCCCTCCCTGCTCTCCCCACCCCTGCTGCTCCTGCTCCTGTCTCTGCCTGCCGTCCGCTCACCGTCCGCTCACCGGGCAGGCTTGCTGTCCGGGCCTTTCAGTTGCTCGGGCGAAGGCCGTGGTGCGTGACGAGGCCCTTGCCAGCCCCCCCGCCTGCCCTTGGCCCTGCCCCGGCCCTGCCCCTGCCCTGCGCTGACTCCCAGTTCCCCCTGCGGCTCGGCTGCGGTGCGTCCAGCTCCCGTTCTCTCGGGGACGGCCTGACTCGTGAGTCCAGACCTGGTGCCCACGTGGCCGAGCCGGGCCCTGGGGCTTTGCTCCCTGTGGTGCCCAGAGCCGTGAGGACCCCGGGTGTGGAAGCGGGTGTTACCCCGGCACACCCCGGGAGCACCCACAGGGGCCCCGGGGAGACCCACAGCCACAGCCAGTGACTCCAGAGAACTCGAGCACCACAACCGTGGGAGCACCACCATCAGTGTGGGAGCATCATGGCTGTGGGAGCACTGCAGTCAGTGTGGGAGCACCACAAACGTGTGGGAGTACCGCAGTCAGTGTGGGAGCACCATGGCCGTGGGAGCACTGCAGTCAGTGTGGGAGCACCACGAATGTGTAGGAGCACTGCAGTCAGTGTGGGAGCACCACAAACGTGTGGAAGCACCATGGCCGTGGGAGCACTGCAGTCAGTGTGGGAGCACCACAGCCGTGGGAGCACTGCAGTGTGGGAGCACCACAGCTGTGGGAGCACCATAACAGTGTGGGAGCACTGCAGTCAGTGTGGGAGCACCACAGCTGTGGGAGCACTGCAGTCAGTGTGGGAGCACCATAACAGTGTGGGAGCACTGCAGTCAGTGTGGGAGCATCACAATGTGTAGGAGCACTGCAGTCAGTGTGGGAGCACCACAGCCGTGGGAGCACTGCAGTGTGGGAGCACCACGGCTATGGGAGCACCGCAGTCAGTGTGGGAGCACCACAACCGTGTGGGAGCACTGCAGTCAGTGTGGGAGCACTGAGGCCAATGTGAGAGCACTGTGCGCAGTGCGGAAGCACCACAGCCAGAGTGGGAGCACTGTGGGCAGTGTGCGGGCTCCTGAGGCTGTGTGGGCCCTAAGGAGCACCACAGTGCGAACGTGCGGGCGCCGCAGCCGGGCCCGTAGCCTGGGCACCGGCTCTGACCGTGGGGAGGGCACGGAAGGGAGAAGACAGGCCAAGGAACGTGAGGACGGAAGGAAGCCGGGAAGGAGGAGAGAGGGAAGCAGGGGATGGGAGGGAGGAGAAAGGAAGGGGGAGGGGAAGGGAGGATGGAGGGCGGGAGGGGGAGGGGCTGGAGCCCCCGCTCGGGCTGACCCTTGGCCTCCGGCCCGAGGAGGACCAGGACCGGGCTCCGCCTTCTACGCCGGGCTCCTGCGTTGGGCTTAGCTCCGTTATTCAATGTATTTCTTAAGAATTAAATTAATTATAATGCACGTGGAGTCCCTGAGCATTCTCACAATTAATTTGTGCTATTGAGTTATCAAATATCCTTTCTTGAGGGATTCGCGCGCTTTGATGTTTGCACTGGTATCCCGAGAAGTAATTTTGGACTAAAAATAATGGCTCCCCCTCCGCCCCCAAAGGGTTTGCATTAATCTCCAAAGGAACTCTCGGAGCACTGGAACGAAGGCGTGCACAGTGGCTGGTCCCAGGCAAGGCTTTCTGCCCGCCCCGCGGGGCAGTGAGGGAGCCGGGGCCAGGGCGGGTCTGGGGCAGCCACGCACCGCGCCTGGACTCAGAGTTCTTGCGTCACCAGACACGGACTGGCTGCTCTCCACCGCCAAAAATCACGTTTTTTTTTTTTTTTTTTTGCTTTTTGGGTCACACCTGGCGATGCTCAGGGGTCACTCCTGGCTCTGCACTCGGGAATTACCCCTGGCGGTCCTCAGGGGACCCTATGGGATGCTGGGAATCGAACCCGGGTCAGCCGCGTGCAAGGCAAACGCCCTCCCGCTGTGCTGCCGCTCCAGCCCCCCAAAGTCACGTCTTTTAATGACTTGCTTTGGTCGATCAGACATTCCTGAGCCCCAGATTTGGGGAGGGTCTCGGTGGGAGTCCGGGACTCTCCACTCCAGCACCTTTCCGCAGGGGAGCTCGAAGGGGAGCTCGTCGTCTCCCCCCCCCCCCCCGCAGGGCGAGGGCGGCTGTTGGGGGCCCAGCGGGGGCGGGGGCGGGGGCAGGCCCTACCCACACACCAGCTTCCTAGGCCAGGTGGGAGGCGCGGCCCCGGGCTGGACAGTGCTGGCACCCAGATCTGTCCCCTCGGCAGCTGGCCGGAGCGGCACTGGCCGGAGAGGAGCGGCTGTCGGCAGGGCGCGGGCTGAGGGACGGGCTGGGAATCGTGGAGGACACGCATCGCCCCCCAGCGAGCACCGCGGCTCAGGCCTGGCAGAGGGGCGGTGTCCACCCTGGGGAATGCCGGCACTGGACCCACGCGACTCCCACGGGGTCACGCTGCCGCACTGGCGAGTTCACATTCGTGGAAAACCCCACCTGGACGTTGGCGGGGACATCTGTGGGGCCGGGTGGCGGCGTGTGAGGAGCCTCTCTGTGCTCTCAGGCCACCCAGGCGTGCAGCCAGCAGGGGGCCAAGCCGCCCCCTCGCTCTCCCGCGGGGTGTGGGGTGCGGGGCGGGGGAGCCCCGCTCGCTGCAGGCGGGGGCGAAGCCGCACCTGAGCCCTTTGAGGCTCCCCTGGCCCTGTGAGCTGCTGTCTGTCAGTCTGTCCGTCTGTCTGTCTGTCCGTCTGTCTGTGTGTCTGTCCGTCTGTCTGCAGGAGTCTCCAGTCACCCGAGGGGCAGCTGGCGACTGTTTCCTCCTGCTCCCTGTGGGACAGACGGTCACTTCTTGGGGGTACGAAAGTGTCACCCAGCACGATCCTGCCGGCTGTGCCTGTGGCCGGCTGCAGCTCAGGGTGTGGAACCTCTGGGACCCGACGGGCTGTCCCTGGGGCCTCGTGTGCGCAGCTCTCGGGACCCTGGGGGAACTCTTGTAGGACTGTTGTTGGGACACTATAGGGACTGTCTTAGAACTGTGGTAGGACTGGATAGGACTGTTGTAGGATTGTTGTGGGATTGTCTAGAACCATTGCAGGGCTGCTGTAGTGACTGTCATAGGACTGTTGTAGGATTGTGCAGGGCTGTGTATGACTGTTGTAGGATTGTTGTGGGACTGTTGTGGGACTGTTGTAGGACTGTTGTAGGATTGTTGTGGGACTGTTGTTGGACTATTGTAGGATTGTTGTAGGACTGTTGTAGGACTGTTGTAGGATTGTTGTGGGTCTGTTGTAGGATTGTTGTGGGACTGTTGTAGGACTGTTGTGGGGCTGTTGTGGGGCTGTTGTGGGACAGTTGTAGGACTGTTGTGGGGCTGTTGTGGGGCTGTTTTCGGGCTATGTAGGGCTGTGTCGGACTGGAGGCTGCTGGAGGCCCAGCCGGGAGCTCGGTGGGGATGCTGCTCACGCCGGTGCAGGGCTGGCCCACCTATGTCAGCAGCTCTGGCCCGGTATGGAGACAGCTCGTGTCCAGCCCTGGCCTGGGCACTGGCTGCTGCTGGGTGTGGCTCATTCTCTCCCCTGTGGAAACTATCTCGGACTGAGCAAATCTGGGGGGGCCTGCGTCCCCCAGAGGCCGACGAGGGCAGGTTGGGGCCGGGAGGGCAGTGTGCCCGGGGCTCCGCTGGGGCTGTCCAGCGAGGCAGCCTGAGTCCCTCTGTCCTTTCTCCTCTGCGGCGGCTCAGTGCCCGGCCCTCCCCGCGGCCTCCGTCCCGGGCCTTGAGCCTCCGACCTCGTGTCTGCACAGAAGGTGCCGTGGCCGCGCGGCCACTGAGGAGCGCAGACGCTTGACCTGCCCGGCCTCAGCGCCCGCCCCTGACCATCGCCCACCGGTCCCTGCACGGAACCCCGAGTGCAGCGTTTGGGAACCCGAAGCCCCGTCACCGGGAAGCCGTCAGTCAGTGCAGAGATGGGGAGGAGGTCACGCAGCCTCGGCACTGTCAGTGCGAGTCAGGGTAGGTCCAGCCCCGGGTGCGAGTGTCCCTGCTCTGCCAGGCCCCAGGGCACGGGGAGGTAAGGGTCGGGGGCTCCGTCGCTGAGGCCTGGGCACTGGCCAGCAGTGGACGGTCCAGACCAGGAAAAGGGTGGCGAGTCTGTGTGCCCCGAGGGGCGTAGGGACCTGCTGTGGGGGACGCCCCCCACCGCCACAGCCCTGCCTCAGTCTCACGGCGTCGTGCTCTGGCCGCCCGGGCGTGTGGGCTGGGCCTCGGGCCCGCCCCCACAGGGACCCTCTGGGCCTTGGCTCTGCCTCCCAGAGCCCAGCAGCGTCTGTCCAGGGGTCCGAGCTGTCACACTCGGGGGGCCCTTGGACGCTCCCGCAGCCGCTTCCCGCCTGTCCCCAGACGCCTGCCAGGCTGCTTCGAGTCCTGGCCTGGAGCACTGGCCGGGGCAGAACGGGCAGAGCCGGAGGGGCGACGCGCAGGGCAGGGCGGCGGGGAGCAGGCGCCTGTGGCCCGCGTGGCCCAGCACCTGGCGGCCGGGACGGGCCCTGCAGCGGGCGGGCGGCCACGGGAGGGACCCGGGGTCCCAGGCTGGCACTGGGCACAAGTGAGGCACAGCTGGGCAGCGCCGTGCTGGCAGCCCGAGCTCTGGCCCAGACCTCGGCCCGGCCGTCCTCAACCGCCTCTGCGGACGCCGACCCGCCAAGGGCCGGGCATCGCCAGGGCTCCCAGGGAACGGCCCAGCCCCGGAGAGCAGCCCGGGGGGGTGCGCGGGACAAGCCCCTCCAGACCCAGCTCCAGGGAGTTGCCCGGGGGAAGTGCCAGAGCTCAGCTCCAGGACGGGCCTCAGCACAACAGGACAGGGAACTGTGCCCTCAGCATTCCGGGATGGGGAACTGTGCCCTTAGCACCCCGGGACGGGGAACTGTGCCCTCAGCATCCCAGGATGGGGAACTGTGCCCTAGACCCCAGGATGGGGAACTGGGCCCTTAGCACCCCAGGATGGGTAACTGTGCCCTAGCACCCCAGGATGGGAAACTGGGTCCTCAGCACCCCAGGATGGGAAACTGGGTCTTCAGCACCCCAGGATGGGGAACTGTGCCCTCAGCACCCCAGGATGGGGAACTGTGCCCTCAGCACCCCAGGATGGGAAACTGGGTCCTCAGCACCCCAGGACGGGAAACTGTGCCCTCAGCACCCCAGGACGGGGAACTGTGCACTCAGCACCCCAGGATGGAGAACTGGGCCCTCAGCACCCCAGGATGGGGAACTGTGCACTCAGGACCACCAGTACTGGATTTGGGCCCTCAACCACCTTCCCCTCCTGTTCCTCAGTGTGTCTGTTTGGGGGCCACTCCCTGCGGTGCTGGGGATGGAACTCGGTGCCCCACATGCACACGGCTCCCGGCTCCCCTCCCAGCCCTGCAGCCAGCCCGTCCCTCTCTGCAGAGCGGCTGCCCTGCGCCCGGGTGTGAGTCCCGAGCTGCCCGCTTCCCGCCTCACTCACCCCTGCTCAGGGCTGCCCGTCCCCCACCTCCCGGGTGACAGCTGGCCTGAGCAGTCTCCTCCCGGGCCTGGGGTGCCCGTCCAGTAGTGCTCGGAGACTCCGGAGCACCCGGCACGAGGGGGGCAGGGTGCTGGCTCCACGGGTGGTGGTGGGGGACCCGGAGTGGCGGGTCCTGCTGTTCCTTCCTGAGGCTCGCTGGGGCGGCTGGGGAGGAGGGCGTGGGGCGCGGTCACGCAGGGCGCGTCTGGGTCCCAGCCTGGGGGGCGGGTGGTGGGGGTGGGGCCTGAGCCCTTCCTCTGCCCCGCCCGAACCCCGCCGAGGGGCGCGCAGACGAGCACTGTGTAAACACGCACCGAGCCAGGGTAGTGCGGTGACGGACGCTTCCGTGGAGGGGGGCGACGGTCCAGCAGGGGGGCGCTGGCCTGACGCGCAGCCGCCCGCGCGTGGTCCCGAACTACCCTGGGCCCCAGAGCACCGCCAGGAGCGGCCCTGAGCACAGAAGCAGGAGTCAGCCCCGAGCACTGCCCTGGACGAGTAAAAGGAAAAAGAAATGAAGACACGAAGGGTCCTGGCACTCGGGGCAGATGCCACGACTTAAAAAAAACTTAAGGAACCGCCGTGAGGTGCAGTTACAGACTTACAGACTCTCGTGATTGCGCCTCAGTCATGCAGGGCTCGAGACCCACCCTCACCCCTGCCGGCTCTCCACCGCGTCCCTCCGTGCCCCCACCCCCTCCTCTGGCAGGCGCCTCCCTTTCACTCTCTCTGTAGAGACCCAACGATTTTTATTTTTTTTAAATTTTTATTATTATTATTATTTTTTGCTTTTTGGGTCACACCCAGCGATTCACAGGGTCACTCCTGGCTCTGCACTCAGGAATTACCCCTGGCGGTGCTCAGGGGACCATATGGGATGCTGGGATTCGAACCCGGGTTGGCCGTGTGTAAGGCAAACGCCCTACCCGCTGTGCTATCACTCCAGCCCCGAGACCCAACAATTTTTTAAAAATTTTTTTGCTTTTTGGGTCACACCTGGCGATGCACAGGGGTTACTCCTGGCTCTGCACTCAGGAATTACTCCTGGTGGTGCTCAGGGGACCTTATGGGATGCTGGGAATTGAACCCGGGTTGGCCACGTGCAAGGCAAACGCCCTCCCTGCTGTGCTGTCGCTCCAGCCCCAGAGACGCAACAATTTTGAGCTGGAAATGCAGCAGCGCCTGTGACCGCCACTGACCTCAGGGTGGTGATCACGAGACTCCCTCCCGTGGGCGGCCAGTGATCACTGGTATTTATGGCGGATGTTGCTGATAACAATCTCAGGAGCACTAGAGGAGTCCGGAGGGAGCACCGGGAGGCCTGGAGGCCGCGGCCCGGCTCAGTTCCTGCCCCGCTCGGTCCCGCAGCTCTGCCGGGCGGCCCCTGGGGGAGCCTGGCTGCGTCACCAGGGGCCACGCCCCCACACCACCTCCAAAGGAAAACCGTGTCTGCGCCTGGCGGTGCTCTTACCGGGACCCGTCTGCAGACACGGCATCACGCGAGGAAATGAATCCACGTCCTGACGCCTATTAATCTCACCCCGCTCTTACATACATGAGCCGACAAAGAGCAAATACATCAAACTCCGAGAAGCCATAAAACAAATTAACCAGGATCATTGGAATAATTGGCCCCACCAGGAGTCCCAGCCCGGCCTCATGGGGAGGTTCTCTCTCTCTCCCTCTCCCTCTCTCTCTCTCTCCCTCTCCCTCTCTCTCTCTCCCTCTCTCTCCCTCTCCCTCTCTCCCTCCCTCTCTCCCTCCCTCTCTCTCCCTCTCTCCCTCTCTCTCTCCCCCTCTCTCTCTCCCTCTCTCCCTATCTCTCTCCCTCTCTCTCTCCCTCTCTCCCTCTCTCTCCCTCCCTCTCTCCCTCCCTCTCTCTCCCTCTCTCCCTCTCTCTCTCCCCCTCTCTCTCTCCCTCTCTCCCTCTCTCTCTCCCTCTCTCTCCCTCTCTCTCCCTCTCTCCCTCTCTCTCCCTCCCTCTCTCCCTCTCCCTCTTCTCCCTCCCTCTCCCTCCCTCCCTCTCTCTCCCTCCCTCTCTCTCTTCTTCTCTCTCTCTCCCTCTCTCCCTCTTCCTCTCTCCCTCTCTCTCCCTCTATTCCTCTCTCCCTCTTTCTCTCTCTCCCTCCCTTTCTCCCTCCCCCCTCTGTCCCTCTCATTTCAGTGCTCAGGGAGCATTCCTGGAGAGGCGGGGGGGGGGACCATGTGGCTCGGCTGTGTGCTCGGACAGGACCCCACCCCCAGTGCTCAGGCCGCTTGTCTGGCCGGGGGCATCTGGGCTTCGGGACTGACCGTCGCTTCTAGAGAATCTTCTCCGGAAAGCGAGCCGGTGCCTGCGCAGACGCGAGCCCCACTTCCGGCCGCCTTCCTGCGGTCCCGTGCTTCACCCTCGTGCTTCACCCCCAAGGTCGGTGACAAGTCTGACGTGGGGCTGGCAGACACCTCTCAGCCCGCCCCTCTCGCGCAGTCATTAAACTGTTTTCATTTGTGTGACTCCGACCAAGTTGTAATTAATCAGATCGTTTCACCGGGACCTGGGGATTATCCTCACCCGGGCCAATGCTGCAGGGGTGGCTGTGCGCACCACGCACGTGCTGGCGTTTACAGGGTGTCTCGGGGGTGCTGCGCTTCTCTCTGCGCCTGTGTACAGAGACCCCCAGAGACCCCCAGAGCCCTCGCGTGTGGGCGCAGGGGCGGCCACAGAGGCCTTTGCCTCTCGGTGGAGCTGCACGGTGTGTTTGCCGCTTTAAGGTTTTGGGGTCTCCTTAGCTGTGCTGGGGGCCTGGGACCCTCCGGCAGTGCTCGGCCCCGAGAGTTTGGGCCTGGGTCGTGGCGGGTGCTCTGGGGCTCGTGGCTGGGGGGCTCGGGGCTCACCGCTGGCCTCTCTAGAGCGGGTGTCGGACCTGCCGAAGGGTCGCCCTGGGGTCTGCAGGCCGGTTCCTCGTGCCCGTCCTTTCCGGAGTGGACGACTCCAGACCTTGGGCCTCCTGGTGTCCAGGCTCACGGCACCTTGTCTCTGTCTCCCGGGCCCAGAGCTGCAGCGAGACGAAACCGGTCCCCCCTGGCTCGGCGCTGAGCCCCCCCTGTGGGGCCCCGCGAGCAGCAGGGCCGCAAGAGCTTGCCTGGAAGAACTCGTCTTTGCGGACACGGTCAGCTTGGCCGAGCTCGCCCGGGACGGGGGGACCCTGGGCCTGCTGTCCTCGGGGAGAAGAGGTGTGGACACTCCCACACACTCGTGCACACACACACACACGCATGCTCAGGGACACACACAGGTAGAGACACACACGCTCAGGTACACACACTCATGCATACACATGCTCAGGGTATACATACTCACACTCACAACTCAGACACACATGTGTACACCTCACACTCATGCAGACACATGTGCATGCTCAGTTGCACACTCACACACACTTATGTACACACATGTGCTCATGTGCACACACCCACACACTTCATGCACACACGTGCATGCTCATGTACACGCATGCACACACATGTGCACACTCATGCACACGCTTTACACAGTCATGCACACGCATGTGTGTGCTCAGTACACACTCGCACACTCATGCACTCACACACTCCCCCAGGATTGTGTGCACGCGCCATTCATGTACCAAGTAACGGTGGCAGAGGGCTGAGTTCTGACGGACAGAAACCCGGACCCCAAGGCTGGCCGCAGACCCTCAGTGCTGGCACCCAGCTCTCACTTCCTGGAGTCGGTCACAGGTCACGAAAGCCCCACTGACAAGGTCGCTGTCCCCACAGCCCCTCTCCTCTCCCCCTCCCCTCCCCTCCCCTCCCCTCCCCTCCTGAGGCCCAGCACAGAGGCGGCCAGGCACCTCCCGGGGCGGCTCAGAGCCCGGCCATACGGCACTGGGCGGTGCCCGGGGCTTCCCCGCTGCCCCTGGCCAGCTCTGGGGGGCCGTGGGGTGACCCCCCGTGGTGCTGGGGATCCAGTGGGGACCAGCGCAAGGCACACGCCTTCCCGTCCCCGTGCCGTCCCCCTTCCCTTCCCCTGAGGACAGGTGGGGCCGGAGCTAAAGTCGGGAAGGGAAAGGCCCCCGACCCCTCTGTCCGGGGGTTGCCAGAGTGACCTGGTGCGGCTTGCCCGGCTGGGGCCCTTCGACCCTGTGTTGGGTGGTCCGGTGGGTGGGCCCTGGGCAGCCCAGGGGACCCGCCCTCCGTCTCCCGACTCAGGGGCCCACTGGGTCCCTCTGCACGTGCCGTGGCCATGCCCCTTCCCCCTCCCGCGGGCCCCGCAGTCCAGCTGGTGCTCCTGGAGGTCTCCGAGTGGGCCCGTGTGGAGCCTCAGAGACGGAAGGTTCCGGAAGTACAGAACAGCCGTGGCGGCAGCACTGGCTTTGTCTGGGGAGAAGAGAGCAATCCCCCCTCCCTCCCTCCCCTCCCTCCCCCCTCCCTCCCCCTCCCCCTCCCTCCCCTTCCCTCCCCCTCCCCCTCCCTCCCCCTCCCCCTCCCTCCCCCTCCCCCTCCCTCCCCTTCCCTCCCCCTCTTTTCCCTCCCTCCCTCCCTCCTCCTCCTCTCTCCCTCCCCCTCCCTCCCTCTCTCCCCCTCCCCTCCCTCCCCTCTCTGTCTTCTCCTCTCTCCCTCCCTCTCTCCCTCCCTCTCTTCTCTCTCTCTCTTCTGCTCTCTCCATTTTTTCTCCATTTTTCTTTCTCCCTCTCTCTTCTTTCTCTCTCCCTCCTTCCCTTTCCTTCTTCCTCTTCTCTCCCTCTTTCCTCTTTCCCCCTCTCTCTTTCCTCCTCTCTTCCTCTCTCTCCTCTCCCTCCCTCCCTCCCTCTCTTTCCTCTCTCCCTCCCTCTCTCTTCCCTGTCTCTCTCCTTCCCTCTCTCCCTCCTCCCCCCTCCCCTGCGTGCCACGGTGGTGCCCAAACTCGTCTGCCTGTCGTCCACTGCTGGAGGGAGGAGGTGGCAGTGCCAGCGGCTGGCGAGAGGCGTCAGAGACCCCGCGGGGGGGAGGCTGCGATGCCCCCGCCCCGCACACGGCCGGGCAACTTTGCACAAAACCAACATGGCAGCTGGTCCTGAGCCTGCAGGAGCGCGGCAGCCCCCATGCCAGCCGAGCCCCCAGACTCAGGCCGCTCGCTCGTCGCTCGCTCCCGCTAGGAAGGAGCCGTCAGCAGCATAAACACTGGCGCCCCTTCCCGGGACGCGCGGGGAGGGAGGTGTTAATTGCGTGCGCTAATTTACAACATGATCTGCTTTGCACTTGTTTTGCACTTGTAGGTGATTAAATTTTTAACGAAGCATATTACTTGGCACCGCTAGCACAGTTAACACATCTCGCCCCTCTCCCGGCCGCTCGGGAGCGTCCCGCCCGCCCGCAGACCCTGCCCGGGCTGCCGGGCTGCCGTGCGCGGAGCCGGAGCCGAGGCCGCGGCGGGCGTCGGGGCTCGGGAAAGAGCAGCCGCCGCGATAATCGTCCCCAGCAGGACGGCGCTGGCCAGATGCGCGCGGAGCCACCGCGGTATTAGCTAAAAATTAGGCCGGGCTGCCAACCCGGTCTCCAGCCTTCATTTAAAAAACTACGCGCGGCCGGCGAGGGCGTCGCGGGGGGGCCGGCGGTGACGGCGGCTTCCGAGTGATTGATTCCCTGCTCCGCGGCCGCTCCCAGCTGAACCGGCTCGGAGACGCGGCATCTTGTCGCTGCAAGGCGGCCTCGCGCCCACTGGGCGGGGCTGGGGGGCTCTGCAGCCCCCCCGCCCCACAGCCGCCCCGAAGGTGGGTGACACCCGGGGGTGGGGGGGCTCCGGGCCCGCAGCCAGACGGGCCCCTCCAGCTGCCCGTCAGCAAAACAAACCAGCCCTGCAAGCAGGGAGCGGGAGGGGAGCCTGACCTCTGACTCTCTGACTCAGCCCTGACGCGGCTTTCTGGGCAGGACCAGGGCAGGGGCTGGGAAGGAGGGAGCCCGGGGAGCGGAGAGGAGGAGGACGGAGCAGGGCCGAGGGTCAGCTCCTCTGGGGGGGGGGGGCGGGGCAGTGCCAGGGGCCTACCGGGCCTGACCTTGGGGTCACCAGGCTCGACCTTGGGGCCACCAGGCCCAACCTTGGGGGCTACCAGGTCCGACCTTGGGGTCACCAGGCCCGACCTTGGGGCCACCAGGCCCAACCTTGGGGCCACCAGGCCCGGCCCTGGGGCCAGCAGCCCTGATGGGCTCACAGGTGCGGGGACGGACGTCCCGGGCTGGGTCTGTGTCTCGGAGCAGAGGCGTCTCTGGAACGTTCCGTGCACCCCACTGGGGCCCAGGAGGGAGACGCCAGCTGAGGCGACGCCCCGGGCCCTGCAGGGGTGAGACCAGCCCCCGCAGAGCGGAGGGCCAGGGGCTCCCCTGAGAGCATCACACGCAGGGCTGGGGGGGGTCGGGAGGGAGAGGGCCTGTGGCCTCGAGGGCGCACAGCTGCTCCTGACGCCTGCCCGCCCTCACCCCGCGCCAGCACTGCCCCCCGGCTTGCCTTTTTGGGTATCACCCCCGGGGCCCCCCCAGCCTCGCAGGGACTGGCATGATTCAGCACCCCCCACCCCCGCCGCCCCGTGCCGGGGAGAACGCCGGATCCTGCGGGTTGGGCGCGGGGAGTGTCCTCAATTTCCTCTCCGGGGACGGCCCGGGTGGGCAGAGAGGCCGGGCCCCCCGCCGGGGACACACTGTGCCACCTCCCTCTGCAGGGGTGAGACCCCAAGGAGTGACCCTCGCCCCCCCACGCCCCCCCACTGTCCCTCCAGTCCAAGAACGACGGCGGAGACGCGCATCGTGGGGCCGGCACCTGTCCAGGGGCGCTGGGCGGGGACACAGGAGCTCAGGGCACAGCCGGGACGTCAGGGCAGTGCGGCCCAATGGCCGGACCTGTGCTCTTCCCCTCTCCCTCCTCCCCTTCCCCTCCTCCCCCTCCCTCCCTCCTCCCCTTCCCTCCTCCCCTTCCCTCCTCCCCCTCCCTCCCTCCTCCCCTTCCCTCCTCCCCTTCCCTCCTCCCCTTCCCTCCCTCCTCCCTTCCTCCTCCTTCCTTCCTCATTCCTCCCTTTCCATCCTCTCCCTTCCCTCTCTCCCCTTCCCTCTCCCTCCTCCCTCCCTCCCTCCTCCGCTTCCCTCCTCCCCTTCCCTCCTCCCTCCCTCCCTCCTCCTCCTCCCTCACTCCTCCGCTTCCCTCCTCCCTCTTCCCTCCTCCCTTCCCTCCCTCCTCCCTCCCTTCCTCCTTCCTCCCCTTCCCTCCTCCCCTTCCCTCCCTCCTCCCTCCCTTCCTCCTTCCTCCCCTTCCCTCATCCCCTTCCCTCCCTCCTGCCTCTCTCCTTCCTCCTCCCTCCTCCCCATCCCTCCCTCCTCCCTCCCTCCCTCCCTCCCTCCCTCCTTCCTTCCTTCCTTCCTTCCTTCCCTTCCTTCCTTCTTCCTTCCTTCCTTCTTCCTTCCTTCCTTCCTTCCTTCTTTCCTTCCTTCCTTCTTCCTTCCTTCCTTCCTTCCTTCCTTCTTCCTTCCTTCCCTCCTTCCCTCCCTCCCTCCCTCCTTCCTTCCTTCCCTCCTTCCCTCCCTCCCTCCTTCCTCTCCCCTCCTTCCTTCCCTCCCTCCCTCCCTCCCTCCCTCCCTCCTTCCTTCTTCCTTCCTTCCTTCCTTCCTTCCTTCTTCCTTCCTTCCTTCCTTCCTTCCTTCCTTCCCTTCCTTCCCTCCTCCCTCTCCCTCCCTCCTTCCTTCCTTCCTTCCCTTCCCTCCTTCCTCCTTCCCTCCCTCCCTCCCTCCTTCCTTCCTTCCCTCCTTCCTTCCCTCCCTCCCTCCCTCCCTCCTTCCTTCCTTCCTTCCTTTCTTCCTTCCTTCCTCCCTCCTTCTCTCCCTCCCTCCCTCCCTTCCTCCCTTCCTCCCTCCTTCTCTCCCTCCCTCCCTCCCTCCTCCCTCCCTCCC